>NW_010290442.1:0-6998 GCF_000700745.2 Antrostomus carolinensis | reverse complement strand
TCCCTACTTTGTTTGTATGCTTTAAATTCCAAAGTTTTAAATTGCATCATTCTTCAGGGACCCCATCCTCCAACTGTTGACATTAAGGGAGGTAATTCTTCTGTTCCAGTACGCAGTGCTGGTAGGACAACATCTAGTGAGACCACACCTGGGGTGATGTGTCCCATTCTGGGCTCCCCAGTATAAGATGTGAGCATACTGAAGGAAGTCCAGTGAAGGGTGACTAGGACGACTAAAGGTTGGGAGCTCAGGATGTATGAAGAAAAGCTGAAAGAGCTGGGATTCAGCCCAGAGAAGAGAAGGCTCAGGGGATCTCTCAGTGTATATAAAAACCTGAAGGCAAGGTGCAAGGTGGACAGAGCCAGGCTCAGCTCGGTAGTGCCCAGTGACAGGACCAGAGGCAATGGGCACAAACTGAAACATGGGAGGTTCCCTCTGAACATCAGGAAACACTTTTTCACTGTGAGGGTGACTGAGCACTGGCACAGGTTGTCCAGGATGTTTGTGGAGTCTCCATCTTCAGAGATATTTAAAACCCAGCTGGACAAACTCTTGGGCAGACTGCTGTCATTTACTTCCATTGTCTTCAGGGCTCAAGAAGCAAGAATTAATATAGCCTTGCTTCACAGATTTGCTCCTGTCCTGTCAACATTTTGCTGCCATTCCCTCTAGCTTGTCAGTATTCTTTCTTATGCCAAAACATTGTCATTAATTCAGACATTAATAAGCTTAAGTCAGCAGAGTCATGCCATGCAATGGGATACTTCTGAGTGTGAAGTGACAAATACCCCTTTTTTCCCCGAAGTGTGTATATAAAAAGCACTTCCCTTATGATTTCATATTCTGGGTCCTAAAATGTTTCCATCCCATAAAATACTTGTTTCAGTTTATATTTTTCTTCATTTCCATACAATCTGGTTTTTTTACTAAATTCTCTAAGTATCTTTATGTTGTTTTCATGCAGTTACTTGGCACGTTCCAACTTAGTGCAGTTGTCACAATTAATTAGTGCACTTGGTATCTTTTCTCTTAAAGTGTTTAGTCATAGTATATTACACTAAACATTGCATCCAATAACATTGATCAAAGTAGCACCATTATAAATTCCTCTTTGCAGTATTTCCAGACATGACTTTAATTTCTATTTTTCCCCCATCATTTAATTGCCAGTCTATATGACCATTTCTCACCAGCTGAGAAATGTTAACATTTTTTTCATGGATTTATGGGACAATACTAGATTTTACAGCAGTTCGTATACATTGATTACACTCCTCTAATACCTGCACTGTGGTGATTGAAATCCCTGCAAGTTCATGCTGCATAAGAAGTCAGCCTTCTTGTACTAGAATCTAGATACAGGTTTAGAAGTATTAATTTCCATCCCCTGTTTCTAAAACTCTTCGTGTCTGAGCTTACAATTTATGGACAAAATTGATATCACTTATCAAGCTTTGGGCTCAGCAACCAACCACTCCATTTCTCAATGAAATCCATCAATGGTGTTGGTTCTCATCAGAAGCAGAAGGGACCAAATAACCCCACACTTACCACGCAAACGCCAAACAGCATCGTAATTTCCTCTGCCAAATGACAGCAATGAACAGGTCTTGGCAAAAGCTCTGACACAAAAGGAGTTTGAAAAATTAATTGAACCATCATTTATTTTGAATGATATGGCAATAAACCAATGACTCAATGAATCACTGAGCAGCTACACTTACGAAGCTGGAGAGTTCAGCACAACAGTGAAACAGGACAAGCAGCACTCAACTTTTTAAATGCCAAAGAGATAACCATCTTTTACAAGTCAGCATTTTGTAAAAGAAGCGATGCAACCAAGTAATTTTTCCAGTAATGTAGTGCACATTGTCTGGAGAAAACGTCTTTGCCAGTTGGTCATCAAAGACTATGACTGATTGCCCTGTTGCTCACCAATTGCTGAAAAGAAAGAAACATCTACTAAGTGCATGCGGTTAAGTACTCGGTGTGATCAGTGTCAGTCATTGAGTTGCATTGGATCTAAACTCATTGATGTCAAGAATGGGGTGATGGTGATGGTAGCTGTGGCAGGAGCTTGCAGGCAAAAGTTAATGTAACTGTATGGAGTTCAACTGGAGCACACCTTCAGAGCCAAATTAATTCCATGTCTCACAGACAGCTGTCTCAGGAGGGTACCTCTGGAGACATCAAGGTACTCACCTTCCTCTGTTGACTGCATAGGAAACTGAAATGCCTGTCTGAGACTAGATATTTAATATTGGCTGACAGCAGGTGAAATAGGCCTTACCCTAAGAGTCCTATGAGGAGGTAAGTATCAGAAGTCAAAAGGCAGTGTGTTAAACTGAAGATACTTTGAATGTGCTTACACTACCATTTCCATTCTAAAACATAGGTTACAAATAGGAGAGGCTAACATTTAAGAGATAGCTCAGAAAAAAAATCTCTGTTTGAGTGCCTGTAACAGTTAGATGTTTCTCTCTTAGATAAATGTTCCCATTCCCAGTGCCAGATTCCCAAAAGGAAGATTTTTATCCACAGAATTCAATTAAAATAAAATGTTAAAAGGGTAAGGAAGACCAGACACAACTGTTCTCAATCCATCAAGATCTGTGCTACACCAAAGTGCACTGACAGAGTGCCATCCCAAGTCTTCCAAAGCGAGGACACTTAGGCCAAAAACAGTTTACAGAGGCCAGTTATTTCAGTGCTTCACAGCAAAACACATGCACGGCAATTCTGAGGTCACAGCTGGGAAGAGTGAGAGGAAATTTGGCAAACAGAGTCTATAGATCAGGGCAATGGTTATTTAGAAGAGATCTCACAGAAATCAGTTTTTCAATTTACTGAAGGTTTCAGAAAAACAGAGACATTCAGAAGTTCAATAGTGTCATACAGGCTTCAAAGCCAGAGGAAATACAAGGGGAAAAAAAGAGATATTATGGAATTATGGGCTTCAAAGAGTCTCCAAAGCTTCGATTGTCTGAAGAAAAGAGATATTTAGTCATTGAAAAAGAAGAAATCAAACATCAGATATAATCTTGTTCATAATCATGGCTATTTTATCCCACAGAGTGTCATATGAGTGTATTTTGGGCGTATTTCCATATTTTCAAGGTAGAAAACATCAATTTTATCTGAAAAATTAAACTGAAGGAGTCTTATCTCCTTTGAAGCATGCTGTTTTGCCCTCTCCTGGTTTACCCTTGCATGGTGGTGCTACCTGATGCGTCAGGGGCAAGGTGACTCCCTGGGTTTATCCAGCCTTTCACCTCTGCATTTCAGCCTGGGCTCCTGTGGGTATTTGGACAGAAGCAGGGCTCCTGTAACCTTTGCTTCTTTGTTCCTGTCAGAAGTGGTGTCTCCTTCTTGCAGATTCTTCAGATCTGAAGCAGTCAGGTTTCAAACACAAACTAATGTAAAACATCTGCAGAACTGAAGCAATATTGCAATAATTATTTGCTTATCCATATTTATATCATTTATTTGCGCTTTGACTGAATAAATCCCTGTCAGAGAAAATAAAACTGTGATTACTTTAGCTCAAAGCATGTACAGTCCACCTATCATCCAGCGAATTTACTGTGCTCACAACTGTCTCTCTGCATAATGAATTAGATAATAACTTTCTTTAAACGTCCACAAATAATTGAAGTCCTGGTTCAGCAAAGCAGTTACATCCTGTATTTATTCAGCAAAGTGCACAGGCCTGTCTGTAACTTTGTAGAAGGTAGTAATGGCAACAAGATACAATGGTCCCTCGTACCACCTCATTGAACTGTTATATTTGTCTTCAAGTAGTTTTGCTTGCGAAATTGTGCTTCTCAGTGAGTATAAAGTGGTAGGCTGATTTTACAATCGAGTTTTCTATAAGTACCTCGGCACTGATGAGGCCGCACCTCAAGTACTGTGTCCAGTTTTGGGCCCCTCAGTACAAGAAGGACATGGAGGTGCTGGAGCATGTCCCGAGAAGAGCAATGAAGCTGGTGAAGGGTCTGGAGCACAAGTCTTATGAGGAGCAGCTGAGGGAACTGGGGTTGTTTACTCTGGAGAAAAGGAGGCTGAGGGGAGACCTTATCGCTCTGTACAGCTACCTGAAAGGAGGTTGTAGCGAGGTGGGTGTTGGTCTGTTCTCCCAAATAACAAGTGATAGAACACAAGGAAACAGCCTCAAGTTGCATCAGGGAAGGTTCAGATTGGGTATTAGGAAGAATTTCTTTACTGAAAGGGTTCTCAGGCATTAGAATGGGTTGCCCAGGCCAGTGGTGGAGTCCCCATCCTTGGAGGTATTTAAGAGTCCTCTAGACATAGTGCTTAGGGACATGGGTTAGTCAGGAACTTGTCAGTGTGAGGTTAATGATTAGACTTGATGATCTTAAAGGTCTTTTCCAATCTAGGCAATTCTGTGATTTTTTTTAAAAAAATATGTTAATATTACTTGTTGATTGACTGACAATATATTGCATCTATATGTCCTCTGAGTTAAAAGAAAAAAGAAAGGTTTGTATTTCTTGTAGATATATCAAATATTCCTTTTGTATTAGGCTTTTTTTCCCCCTGTCAACTATTTGGAGACAGTTCTTGCACTTAAGAATGTATTTCTTGATGAGAAATATGTGGACAAAAATAAGCCATGCCATGTGAGCATCTTTCATTTAATTGTCCATTACCTGTGTCTCAGTTATTCCTAGTGTCTGCCACTAAAGTGATGGCTCCAAGAACACATTACTGCCTTATTAATGTCAGCCATTTTCTTATTAAGATTTGTACTACCTCAAAGATGCAGTGAAAAATAAGAGACAGACATTTCCAAATAAACAGTGAGAGAAAGAATGGATTGTTTAATGGTAATGGTATTTTCATACTGACAACCGTTTCATCATCCTGGGCCATGCACACTTGCAATCAGTACACATAGCAAGACTGTAAGGTAGATAAATTATTGACTCTCCAGGATGCTGATATTTTAAAATATTATTGGTCAAGTTCAGGATTACAACTGGAATGGAGAAGGAGATGGCTCTATTTACAGAGATGTCAGCATTTAATGAAGTAGGCTGAGACCCCAAACCATAAGGAGTGAGTACCAAGGCTGGGAGTCTCATACTCAAAACCTTCACAGATTCCACCTTCACGGGAAGCCTTCGCTGTGATTAGTAAAGTTTCTTAGGAGTCTCCAGTTTTGTTTCTGTGGATGTGCCTGCTTCGGGGGGTCTGAGAGGCCCCGCGAGTCCCTCTCGGGGAGCACAAGTGGGGAACAGCTTCCTTCTGGAGCCGTGCACCTGCAGATGTACGCAAGTGCTGCACCACATAGTAGTGATGGCTGCTTTTGTCAAAAGCTGGTGGTGGTGTGTGGGAAGTGAGAGATGTTTCTTCGTTTTCTTCCACTGCCTGAGGGACTCAAGCTTGCCTCTGCCATTGCCCATGAGACCGTTGCAACTCTGTGCCTCCTGCCTCTTCAAGGAAGGAATTTTTCCCTAGTCTTTGGTGCTGTTTCCTTTTGACACAAGAGAAATCAAGATTCAGTGAGCAAAAAGGCGAGGATATGACTATAGGGATGATTGTGATAGTAAAAGCAATGAGAAGATGTGACGTTCTGTACCCTGAGCAGAGTCTGTGCGATGTACTGTAAATAAAACATTGAACTACATGCTTTCAGATGACGATAAAAAGAAATATTGAACAGACATCTCACTTGCTGAGGTACTGCCTATTCTATACACTGAACGAGGCAGGGGTCCTGTGGAAAAGTAATAAATTTTATTGCAAATAGATAGGGTATCATAATGGCAAAATAAAACTTCACAAATAATATTATTTCTGGCATTTTCTAACTCTGAGAACAATATTTCACCTTATAATGGAGGCCTTTATGTATTTATTTTCTCATGCAATTGTTATTAAATATGTTGTACTCCTTTAAATTTTATGTGTGATATTCAACATTTAAGGAATTTAATATTTCAGCGGTGTAATTTACTTTCTCCTCATTCCTGTAGTTTTAGTACACTGGAGCAAGGAAATGTGTATTACGTGGAAAGAATTGCAGAGGTTAGGCAAGTTAGGACAGACACAGAAGAAGCGCGCAGGGCAGCAGAATGAAGCAGATTGTCCTGCCGTGGTTGCGCAGTCATAAATCCAAAGTAACTGCTGCACAGTTGTAACAGGTTAGATAGCGAGGCCGTAGTTTGACAATACAGTGGAACTGGCTTTAGATCTGCTGGGACTTGCTCAAAAGTGAGGTGAACAAATGAAGCACAGTACTACTCTAGCATAAACCCCCCCATGCCAATTCAAGCTGTTCAGGAGAAGTTGGTAAGTTGTTTTTGTGCCAGAAGACTTTGTGCCAGAATAGGTGGTTTTGCACTGCATTGCCCTGTGCCCCATCTGTTGTCATCTGTCCTCTCACTTCTGGCACATGTGAACACCAGCATAGGCACCATATCATGTACTCTAGGTAGTTAATGTTTGCTGTGGGTGGTATTTGCATTGCCAGGCCACCTAGCCACACACAGATCTGGCACTGAACAGCAGTGAAGCTGTCAAGAGGAAGGTGAGCCTTTTTCCAGCCTACCTGAAGATCTCCTCAGCTGCCCTCTCTGCTTTGTGGCCTCAATGGGATGCTCCTCTCCTGCCTTCTGAACCTCAGCAGTGGGTTCCTGGGTTCAGTCTGTTTCCATGGTTCCTTTGTCTTTCAGAGCTGACGTGCTGTTTGATGTTGCCTCCTACCAACCCCTGGTAATAATATGTTTTCTGATAGTCTTTTTGTAAATGAATGGAAAGTGTTCATTTTTACAAGTGGTAGCGAAAGAATTGCCATTTGTAACACCCACATTGCAAGATCCATTTTTAAGAAAACAGGAAACAGATTTCTTATTGAAGGTGAGAGAACATTTTCTGTGTCAAGCACGACATCCAAACTCTTGTTTACACTTATGACTAAAACTGTACAGGTCTTTTGTCTTTTTTTCTTTCATAGAATCATAGAATAGATTGGG
>NW_010290441.1:0-9336 GCF_000700745.2 Antrostomus carolinensis | reverse complement strand
GCAGCCGGGGCCTCGCCGCCCTGGGCAGCTCCGTGCTGGATGATGCCCTGGACAGCAGCACGTACTGGGGTGAGCCCTCCCTCCTGTGGTGGCCGGGGACTGATCTGGGTGTTGGGGCAGTCCCCTGCGCTGGGTGACTGTTTTTTGGGGTTGGTGGTGTGGGGTTTCTCAGGGGGGCTCTGTGTTTGGGAACAGGTGGGGAGATCTCCAGCAGGAGGAGAAGAGGTACAGGGGACACAGAGTCCAGTAAGATCAACGGGCTGCTGGAGAGCAAGATGTACGACACCTATGCCTCTTCATCTGGGTACTCCTCTGAAGACGACTATGCTGGTAGGGGTGCACCAGCCCCTCTGTGGTGGCAGGGATGCTGGGGGGATGTCCCCAGGGGGACCAGCCCCAGGCCTGGCTGTCCCCAGGATGCTGCCAGCCACCCTCCTGCACACACCCCCCCTGTGCAAAGCCTTCACCCTCGATGACGGGCAGGGATGCAGGCTCCATTTGGTGACTTACTGCCTTGCTTCTTGCTTTCCAGGCCACTTCAACTCAGGCCAGAGTAGCTCTGGGTCAGGGCTGAGGAATGCAGCCTCGCGGGTGGGCTCCTTCCTCTGGCAGGTGCTCACCTCCCCAGGTGAGTGGGGGGCTGCTGGGGGGGGTTCTAACAGCACCTTTCTTCCCTGCCAGTGCCTCCCTTCCCCACGTGCCTTGTGTGTGGTTCCCTGGTCAGGTGGAGGGGGGTTTTATCCCCCTGTGGGCGTATCCTCAGGGCCAGAGGGGGCATCTCTGCTGGGACCCCACCTGAGGCTCTGTTTCTCTCCTGGCAGTCTGGTTCATGGGGTGGATGTTTTCGGGGCTGGCAACTGCCTGGCACCACCTTGCTGGCACGGCTTCCCGTCTGGGCAGTGTCCCCTTTTCCAGGTGAGTGGTGGCAGGACACTGGTATGGGGCAGGTGTGGGGAAAACCTGCAGAACCCTGGAGAGGGGGTGCCCGCAGAGCCTAGCACGTGTCAGGAGGGCATCTTGTGCCAAGGCCCAGCTGGGCTTTGCTTTCACTCTGGCTCCCATCCCGAGGAGTGCTGTGGTGGGGGAAGGCAGCTGCAGTCCTACAGGCATCTCTTTCTTCTCCTCGCTCCAGGCGCTATCCACGTCTGAAGAGGTCCCTGCTCCTGCTGCTGCTCCTCCTGCTCCTCGGTGCTACTGCCTATGGTGAGTTGGCCCAGCTCAATCTGTTACCCTGAGATCTGGAGCAGTGCAGAGCATCCTACTGCCATGCCCAGGGGATGGGATGGCCTCAAGCTCTGTGCTTGTGGCTCCTGGTACCCTGGTGCATCTGCACCCCTGCGCTGAGGCCTCCTGGTAACCCCAAGGGATGCTGATGGCTGAGCCTTGGCTTGTCTGCCCCTGTCCCTGATGTGGTCCGTTACTGGCCTGCTGTTCTAACCATCTCATCCCCCTGCTTGCCCAGGAGGTTGGTACTTCTACCCATATGGGCTGTCAACACTCAGTCTCCCTGCGTTCCCGTGGTGGGGAGCTGGAAAGCTTTCTTCCTCTGATGTGCCTGGGGCAGGGGACCTGACCACACTGGACCAGGTAAGCCTCAGTGAAGGTACAGTGGTGGCCCAGGTCGAGTAGGTGCTGTGTGGGGAGAGCTGGGACAGTGTGGTCCATGGCTGAAGAAGCCCTTCCAGGGGATGGGGAAGCAATGGAAGATGGGGCAGATGGTGGCTGCACACTGGTGGAAATGGATCCACCCATCTGACTCTTGGGGTGTCCCAGAGATGGAGCAGGGGAAACATCTGCTCTCTCCTGGGAAGCCGCAGATGAATAAGGTGCCACTGACCCTGGGGACCGGGTGGCCTGGGTTTCCTTTCACAGGGGTCCCTGTGGAGCAGGCAGACCCCCAGGGGTCTGTACCTCCCTGAGGGGCTGCATCATGCCCTGCCTTTGTCACCACAGGGGCTGCAGGGGGAACACCAGCTCCTGGCTCGCTTCCAGGCCCTGGAGAAGCGCTTCAAGATGCTGGAGACTGAGGTGTCACAGTGGGAGCTGCGGCGAGGGGCTGCAGCAGTGGCGGCGGGGGGAGAGCCACCCCCGGGGGATGTCCTGGCGCTGCTGGAGGGGCTGGTGAGCCGCCGGGATGCGGGGCTGAAGGAGCATCTCCATGCTGATGTCACCAGCCACCTTCAGGTGAGGGTTGTGGGGGGCATGCAGGGAGGTGGGAGCGTGTGGGGTCAGGATCTGATGTTCCCCCCCTTTTCCTCACCCTGCAGGGCGAGCTGGATGCCCTCCGAGCCCAGGTGCAGAGGGATTTAGATGGGCGCCTGGGGAAAATGGCACAAGCCTCTCAGGTAAGGGGCTGAGTGTGTGGTGGTACCTGGGCAGGACATCCTCACTACTGGTGTCATAGGTCTCACCCCTTCCTCTTCTCCTGGCAGGAGATGGAGGCACGCTTGCTGAAGCTGAACTCGGAGTGGCAGAGGTAATGGTGGTTGTCCAAGCAGAGCCAGTTGCTTGGTCAGGGGCAGGCAGATACAGGGTGAAGTCTCCACAGCGAGGCTTAGGAGGAGTTTCCAGGTCTGGTTTGCTCAGAGCAAAGGAGATGTTGAGAGGCATGACTGTGGGTGGAAAGGAGGAATGGTACATGGTATGTTGGCAAGAAAGTGACCTGGCTGGTAGCAGGGCTCCAAGGGTGATTGCAGCAAATCACCTTTGCCACTGTAGTTTTGCATCACCATGGGGAATGCGGTCCTTGGGCTGAGGGGCGAGCTGGGGATGCTTTCCCACAGGATGCAGCAGAAGAGGTCATTGCCACAAGAATTAAAACCATTTGGGGCTGGAGACGGGGTTGAGTGTGGGCCATGGGTGATGAACCTTCTCCCTCAGTTTGCAGAGGGGAGCTGGGACTGTCAACGCACAATGTGTTGCCTTTCTCTCGGCACAGCTCTGTGCAGGACGGCCTGCGAGGGAGCTTCCAGCAGGAGGTGGGCAAGCTGGAGCAGGAGGTGTCAGCGCTGAGGAGGGAGCTGGCCAGCCTCAAGTCGGACCAGGAGGTGATGGGGAAGCAGGTGGAAGGGATGCTGAAGCAGCTGAAGGCTGTGCGGGCTGATGTGAGTCCCTGGTCCCCATTTTGTTCGCCAGAGCGAGGCACGAGGGTCCCTGCCCCAGGGCTGAGCTCTGTCTCCACCGTTTCAGGTGGAAGCACAGTTCCCAGCATGGGTCAGCCGGTTCCTGTCGCAGCCCCAGCGGGATGGTGCTGCCAGCCTTGTCCTCCAGCGGGAAGACTTGCAAGCAGAGCTCCAGGCCCTGGAGCACAAGATCCTGGCCAAAGTCCTGGAGGACAGGAGGCTGTCGGCGCGAGATGCTCAGGCTGGCATCGGAGTGGCCCTACAGCAAGGGGGAGCTGCAGGGGTGACAGAGGAGGTGAGATCTGGCCTGAGCCCCAGGGATGCGGTGATAGCCACAGGCATGGGTGTCAGGGGGAGCTGATAAGAGTGCCTGGCAGATGGCTGAGCCATGGGGACAGCCCTTGCAGCTGGGACACTGATCCTGGGCTTGCATCCCCCCTGGCAAGAGCATCCCCTGAAACTCTTCCATCACTTCTCTGCCACCAGCCTCCCCTGGGCCGTGCCTGCACCCTGCCCTGGAAGGGGTCAGAGGTGACGATATCCACATGCCTGTGAGGCTCTTGCTGTCCTAAAATCCAAGTTTCTGCTTGTGCACCTTTCACCCAGAAGCAAGGCGGGTGGTAGCAAGGTGCCCATGGGTTGAGCATCTTTATTATTTCCCTCCTTCAGCAGTGCTGCAGAGTCATTCGGGGCAAAGCATTTCAGCAGAATAACACCACAGGAAGAAATGAGCCTGCTTGCTTTGGAAAGAGTTTTTGGCAGCTCCCCTTGAGGGAGGGATCGAGCAGGATTAGCAGTCCCACAGCCTGCGCAGGCTTCATGCATGCTGCAAAGTTTAGACCCAGAGCCCTGCTGCAGCGTCCCAGCTCCCGAAGGATGCTTTGGTTGGCTCTGATGTCAGATTTTCCAGATGGGAGTCCTGTGGGACAGGGTAGTGGGGACAAACAGACAGTGCTGGGGAGGACCGGGTGGGCTGTCAGGTTGTGTCTGGTCCCCGCTGGCAGTTCTGGGGCCAACCCACCCTTTGGGATGGAGACAGGCAAGCCCAGCCTGCCTGGGTGCACTTTGCTTCTTATCTGGGGTATTTTTAGCAACGTCTAACGAGGCCAAATGCGTGTCCTCTTGTTTTTGCCGTGGTGATTCATCCCCTGGCTGTTCTGTGGGAAGGTCCTTGTGCCCTCTGTATCCCTGGGGGGTGGGGGGCAGGGCACCCATCCTGCCCCTTCACCCGTCTCATGCCCTCTGCTCCCGCCGCAGCAAGTGCATCTCATCGTGGATCAAGCCCTGAAGCGCTATAGTGAGGACCGTGTGGGGATGGTCGACTACGCCCTGGAGTCAGCAGGTGGGCAGTGGAGGACTCTTGCCCTCCCTGGGACAAGCCAGCCATCCTGGAGAGGGATGGGGCTTACCTGCTGCTGTCCCCTCTCTGCCCCAGGGGCCAGTGTCATCAACACACGCTGCTCGGAGACCTATGAGACACGGACAGCGCTGCTGAGCTTGTTCGGCATCCCCTTGTGGTACCAGTCACAGTCCCCCCGTGTCATCCTGCAGGTGGGCAGCCTCGGGGCGAAAGCCCACAAGGGTGAGGGCAGGGTGTTCTCATGTGGGCTTGGTTGCTTTTATTGGGTTCTTGCTGTCTCTACAAGCAAGCAGCCAGGCTGATGTGCCAGGCTGATGTCAGGAGGAGAAAACGGCACTGATGGTGACAACCTTGCTGTGTTTTGTTCCCATGCTCGTAGCCAGACGTCAACCCCGGGAACTGCTGGGCATTTCGTGGGTCCCAGGGCTTTGCCGTCATCCGCCTCTCCAGCATCATCCGCCCCGTGGCTGTGACACTGGAGCACATCCCAAAAGCCCTCTCACCCCAGGGAACCATCCCCAGTGCCCCCAAGGACTTTGCTGTCTATGTGAGTGCCCTCACCTGAACCCGAGAGAGAAGCAGGGGGGATGTGGTGGGAGGGTGCCATGGTGGATGACAAGCCTCATACCTTGGCTGTGGGGTGGTCTGGGGGTGGGTGTTAAATTCTGAAGAGGAGGAAGAAGCAGTAATGGGGAGGAAGAGGGAGAAGCACCAGGCTTTGGGAAAGGTTTTTGGGGACACTGGGGGAGAAGGGATTGAGTAGGTGTAACTCTGTCTTCCTCCCCATCCTTCCTCACTGGCCCCTGTCCCCACTTGTCTGTTTTGGCCTGGAAGAGCAGGAGTCGGGGCCAAGCATGCTTGTGTCTCTGTCTCCCTTTTCTGCCCTCCGTGCACTCATTGCCTCCAGTTCTCCCTCTCTGACCACCCTGGTTCTCCCTTTCTGCCTCCCTGCCCCCCATAGGGCTTGAAGGAGGAGGGAGAGGAGGAGGGCCTTCTCCTGGGGCAGTTCATCTACAACCAAGATGGTGACCCCATCCAAACGTTTTACTTGGAGGTAAGTGCTTTGCGTTCAAAGCACCAGACCCTGAGGAGAAAGTGGGGCCCTTGGGGTCTCAGAGCTCTCAAGGACTCAGGTTTTTCCTTCCTTCTCTCCCCAAGGGTGATGCTGTGGGCACGTACCAGCTGGTGGAGCTGCGGGTGCTGAGCAATTGGGGCCACCCCGAATACACCTGTATCTACCGCTTCCGCGTTCACGGGGAGCCAGCGCACTGACCCCTGGCTCCTGTGTGGGGTGAGGATGCTGCCAGGCTGACAGCAGGAGGGAATTGGTCCGGTTTGCTGCTTCGCACATAAAAATCCTGGGATGCGCCAACAGCTGCCCCGAGAAGCTGCTCCCCTCCGGGGAGGAGAAGAGCTGGTGTTTAAGGGGTGAGGCTTTCAGTCTTCCAAGGACTGCGGCGGTGAGGCAAGAGCATCCCACGTGGGTCCTAGCGCAGCCTGGCTTGTTTTCAGTGCGTAACAGACATCATCTTCACTTTTTAAGCTAATTTTTTAATTGGGTCTGCGCAGCCCCTCATCCCTGTTGCCCTGCTCCTCTCTGACGGTGTGCCTGGCCTTGCCAGGGCTTTGGAAAGGGATATGTAATTTTGTGATGTGCTTCACGCAGGCTTGGGCATGATATGGTGTATGGGACTGTGGCAACTGGTGCGTTGCCACTGGAGTAGGTGGGAGCCACTGGTCATGGCCACTGAGTCTCTCCCCTCCACGCTGGGTCATTTCTCCTGCCTTGGTATTGGTTTAGGTAAGGATCTCCAGACCTCCAATGCTGGGCCAGCAGAGGGGAAACAAGACAGTATTAATGAATTATTAACATAAAACTAATGGTTGGGGGCAGTGGGAGGGGAGAGGTTTGGCACACATAGGTGGCAGAGACCACCCTGGTGCTGCCATCCGTCCTCTCGAGCCCTCCTGGGGCTGGTGGCTGTGTTGGCTCTTGGCAGTGCCGTTGTTCCCCCAGCTGGCTGGCTCCCTGGCGTTAAGCTTGATGATGCTATTGAAAACTCCTGTCACCTGCTTCCCCTTTTGGGTTTGCTCTCTGTGTTTCTTATTGTGGGGGTTTTTTTGTTTTGTGTTGTTTTTTTTTAAGGGGGGTGGGGAGTTTTTCCAGTTGGGGTGTTGAAGATTTTTTTTTTTTTTTTTTTGTAGTAACAAAGGAAAAAAGACTTTCTGTGCAATTTCTACTTAACCAGAGAATGCTATGTGGTGCTGCTCAAGTGAGTGGCTTAGATGCAGAGAGGGATAGAGCTTTGTTTAGCAGGAGAATAGTGTGTGCAGTAGGATAAGCTAGAATAAGATGAGCAGAGCTGTTTAAAATAAGGGTCATTGGTGGCTTGGGAGCTGAACCTAGGAGACAAGGTCCTCTGTGGACTGCTGCTCGGTGGGGTGCCAGGGGCACTCCTGCCCTCCTTGCTCTGGAGATGTTCTCCAAGACTGCAATGCGTGGCTGCAGCCTCTCCTCCGTGGCTGCATCTGTATATAGGCGACTGCTTGCAGCGAGCGGGAGCTGCTGCCCCAGCGCTCTGTACGACTCTGAGGTGGGAGGTGGGGTGGAGGGGAGACCTCCTTCCCCAGGGATTGCAGGGGCCAGCATGCTTCTTCACCTCAAGGGGTTGCCTCTCTCACCTCCTGGTCCCCGGTGGCAGATGGCTGGTGTGTGTGGGCTGACCTCCTTTCTCTTGGAAGGGCTCCCTTTCCCTCCTGCCTTCTGCTCGCTGGCATTGCTGAGCTGCCCCAGCCCTGGCTGCAGAGGACCATGCTGGAGCAGGATGGGGAGTCCTGCCTGCAGCAGGCACATCCTGCCTGTACCCATCGTGTGATGGGGGAACTGTGGCAGGGGACCGCAGGAAGGATGCACGGGGACTTTCCCCAGGCTGGGTGCCAGGGCCATCTGACCACTCCACCTCCTGGCTGCCTGCAGCACATTCAGTTTGGCTCATGTTCTTGGATGGTGTTTACAACCTCCACGTTTGTTTTGCATTTTGTCAGAAGAAAAGCTAAAGGGCTCATGTTTAGTTTTTCAGTGCTGTCTGATGCTGGCATCATCTTCCCCTGGCACTGCAAGCACAGGGAGAGCACTGCAAATTGAGTCCTGCTCTGGTCTTCTCAGCTTGAAATGCTGTAGGGTGAGGGGCATAGAGGGGAGGAAGGGGCTGAAGAGGTTTATCCCTTCAGCATGCCCTGATGTGCATCAGGCAGAGGTGCTGAGCCCTGCACCCCTCTGTGCCAGCCTGAGAGGCTGAATGCAATGGTGGCACACCCCTTCTGGAGGGGTCCCCTTGCCCCAGGCAAGGGAAGCAAGCCCAAAGGGCACAGCCCCATCTCCTAACAGGTTAAAATTACCCTGTGGAGCCCCTTGCAGAGCTGTGAGGCCCCACTGCCAGGAGAAAGCAGGCTGCCAGCCGGATCCAATGACAATAAATTCTCTCCTATATTGAGCATAGTCTTAATTCTTGGCATCCACAGCCAAAGTTATTTTAAACTTGTCTACAGCTGCCGGCTTGCCTTGGAGTCACATCGATGTGTGCCCTGCACACAGAGTTGTGCTGTTATGAATGCCTAGACCTGTCCTGGACTCGGCAGAGCAGCTCCTGTATTTAGTTGAATGATAAAGAGCAGAGATGAAGCTCTCTCCCTTCCCCAGGGGCTATTTGGTTGCTGGAGCAAATGCTATAACCATGAGGCTGGAAAACCCCTTTTTTTACCTCCCTTCTGCCTCCCTGGCCTGTAGGTTGGGCCATCAGGGTGGATGATCTTTTGGTAAATGAGGCATAATGGTGAGAAGTGGGAAAGGGGGACCCCTTTCCCCAAGAAGGGAGTTGGAACAGGGTCTCTGCTCCTTCTCTGGCAGTGTTGACTGCTAGCTATGGGGCAGGGAGCACTTGGCTTTACAGGGTGAGCTTGCCCTGTCCTTTGGAGAGGAAAAATCTTTGATGTTCTGGGGTAAAACCCCCTGGAGACACAAGTGAGAGGTTGCCCTCAGGCTTTTTGCTCTTTTCTCTGGAGGACAGTGCTGGTTTTAGAGGTTGCTGTGCTGCCTGTGTGAGGATCCCCAGGAAGGCATGCTGAGGTTGGGTGCCCCCACGTTCTGCAGCGGTGCTGGGCTGCAGCCTCTTGCCAGCAGCAGCTTGGAGCAGTTCTGTAGTGCTTTCCTAAGCTGCGAAGGAAAAGAAGGTGCATAAAACTGCTGCTTCAGCATGGTCCATCTCTGCCCAGGGGTGTTTAATCCTAGTGCTGATGCAGATGAGCCTGGGGAGGCAGGAGAAATGCGAAACAGCTGTCAGAGCAGGTTTCCCTGATTTACTCCATTTCTCTCCTCTATTCTCCTTCCTTCTCAGTTTCCCCTACACATGTGTTACAAGGGTTAGAGGCAGGAGACAAGTTTGTATTTGATGCTGTAGCCTGCTGCAAATGCTGCACTGTTTTGTTAATTTTATTTTTTAATCAACAGATTGTAATTTATGCCTATGCAAGAAAAAAAAAAAAAGACCAAGACAAATAAATTATATTAAAACTGCTGTGAGTTTTTTGAGTGTTTTGCAGGTGAATTTGCTTAGGGGAAGCAAAGCTAGTAGGTAAAGCTATTCTTGTAGCTGCTCTTTTATGTCTTTTTATGGCAAATCCTTATTTTCCAGCCTGACATACTAACTCTAGGGTTAGCAGTTTTCACCTTGTCATAAAGCAGGCTCGGGGATGCAAAAGATCCTTGGAAGAATTACAAAAACAACACATGAAATCAAAATGCTGCTGCTGGCAGTGGGAGACGTGCTCTCCTCCCCTGAGCTTGCTGTCCTTCAG
>NW_010290440.1:57824-82269 GCF_000700745.2 Antrostomus carolinensis | reverse complement strand
ATGAAAATTATTATAATATATATTATAAAATATTTAACTTATATTTTATCCAATATTGTATTATGAAATAATTATTATAATGTAAAATTATAACATTTTAATATAAACATATGAAACATAGTAATACATACTATATAATACTAAAAATTTTATAAAATTGGACTATGTACATGAACAGTTCCCATGTCCAGAATCTTAGTTACAGTGCTCCATCCTATATTCTGGGGAGGCATGGGAATCCTTTTATGCAATATAGACCATGTGGAAGCCAAAGAAGGGTGAGACATGACCCTTGCTGTGCCTGTGGAAGTATTTATTTCCTTTTATTTCCTGATACTTAACATGGGCAATTGCCTGATAGATACAGTTTATGGTACATCAGGCTACTCCCAGTTATTTTCCTTCTTAGGACTGGTCTTTGGCATCCAACCACACTGTACTCTATTTCTAGGAACAGACTGTTCCAGACTGGGTTTGAACCACTTTAATTAAATCTAGGAAGTAAAAAAAAAAAACTGTTCTGGAAAGCCAAATTGCCTGGGAAGGTAGTTCTAAGCACCTTCAAAAATTCCAGAGCTGGAAGAACACGATTATTACTTTACATGCTCAATGTTAAGCAAGCAGGTACTTTTGTGTGATGCTGATGGGAAATGCTAAGGGTCTAATCCTGCTCCCTTGTTCAATCTCACTACTATTCTGATAAGTCAACCCATTACAACCAGTAGGACTGTTCCACATGAGCAAAGAAATACTTACTGTGAGTAAGTAGGACAGAAAAGGCCCTTGGTGGCTGTGCTAGGAAACCTACTTAAAAAGTAGTTAGCAAGGGGCCAGGAGGAGTGTGCCAGAAAAATCCAGCTAGAAATGCACCAAACCCTGAGCTCAAAGATCTGGAAATACTCTCATAACACATAAAAAAACATCCTGCATTTTTCACAAAACCTTAGTTTGTAACTAAGCACAAGACTAGTTTACCTCTCCCCAAAATTGCTTTACCATGCAGTCATCTGCAGGTACCGAAACAGAAATTATAGGGGTGAATATTGAAACATGTTGGGTTTAATTACGTATTAAGAATATTTTATTTGTTCATATTTAATGTTGTTGTTTTAGAAGAAAAAACAAAGAGAAAATGGACTAATGCTGCCATGTGTGCTTGGTGAAGTAGACAGTGGAAATGAAAATAATTTGGGAAAATCATATCATAGAATGCCAAGGTCTATCCAGAACTAAATTCCACAAGACATTTTAACTCTGAGTCGTGCAAATCATATTTACGGGCTAATTCCACACCATTTCTGTAAGAAAACACAAATTGGATTCCCTTTCATTCCACAAGTGGCCTTGAGATGTCATGGTGAACACATGATTTACTCCAGGACAGAGACACCTTCTATTAGACCAGGTTGCTCAAAGCCTCGTCCAGCCTGGCCTTAAACACTTCCACGGAGGAGCATTCACAACTTCCTTGGGCAGCCTGTGTCTGACCACCCTCACAGTGAAGAACCTCTTCCTAATATCTCATCTAAACCTCCCCTCTTTCAGTTTAAACCCATTTCCCCTTGTTTTGTCATTAACTGCCCTTATATACAAAAGATCAGAACTTGTTTTTTGCCAAAAATTACAAATAGACAAACAGGAGGAGATGCTGAAAGGATGTTTCACATGTATATATTTTAAGGCCTTTGAGTTCAACCAGTGAAGGTGAGTGTGGTTTTTAGGTTTTTTGCCTTTTGGGGTTTTTTGTTTGTTTGGGTTTTTTTTTTTTTAATTGGACTAGTTTTTGATCCCAAGCCGTGTCTGTGAATAATCAGAGAGAAAAATGGATTCCATCATACAAATGACTGGAAGTAAGCAAAGCAATCATTTAAGCCTTAGTGGAAATGACTGGGCAACCTGATCGAGTGGAAGATGTCCCTGCTGATGGCAGGGGGGTTGGAACTGGATGATCTTTAAGGTCCCTTCCAATCCAAACCATTCTATGATTCTACGATTCTATAATTACACTGTTTTTCAGAAAGCTGCTTTGACGCTGCATTAACCCCCAGCCTGAGCTCCTGAAAAAAGGAGAATGGGACCTACTAGAGATAAAGTGCTTCTTTACATATTTTGTCAGCTCTATAGTGCTCCTCAGTGTTTTGTAGACTAAAAACCAGAAGACATATAGATTATATTTATAATTGAGTGACATGTTATGTATCATTAATAAACAGAAGGTATTTACTTCACTGGGCCACACATTTTTATCATATAAGATACATATGAGACTATGGTTAGAAACCCTCCTTTATGTCCTACCTAAACCAGCAGGACTGCACCTGTTAGAAATCTTTGCCTGGTAGAAAATAGTGCCAGAAAATGAGTTTGCCTCAAAATGCCCTGAATACTCTTCCTTGAGGTTGTCCATATATTCAGCAACTACTCCAACCCTCAAGAAATTTTGGTTCAGAAGATGTTTTATTCTGAATTCAAAAACACAAGGATAGAGTCTATTATTTTATATATATTTTTTTTTTAAATAAGCCTTGTTTCTTCAGAAGTGTAGTTGAGTTTCCTAAAGAGATATTAATTCCTGTTTGGCTTGGTATTGATAGATAGTTTTCTAGGAATTCAATATCAAGTTGACTGTTCAAAGTTTGAGAAGAAAAAAAGGTAATGCAGTACATCCTTCTGGTCACAAGGAAACCTTCTGGGAAAGTCTGAGAAATGAAAAACCATTGATTCTATTTCTCTGTGATTAATAGATCAGTGAAGAGCTGCAGTTTTGAGCTGCATTTCTGACCATTTGGGCAATGTTTTTTATTAAAGATGAACATTTAACCACAGGCTGGAGTTTTGCTGTACATTTTCTGATGTTGGTCTGTAGACAAGCAGTTTATTTATAAGTCACTGTAATCAATTGCACTTTAATGACGTTTGGGTTCAATTCTGATCTCATTTTTGCAATTGCATTTGCATTTACATTTGCATTTGCAAGGAAATGCAATTGCATTTCTTTCAGTGACATGCCAGGGAAAATATACAAGTGCTATAGCACTTGGAAACAATCCACTATTAATAATTCACTCAGTGAGTTCAGAGTCTTTTTCTCAACATGGAATCATCATGAGTAGGTTATTATTTCCTCCAATGTATTCATGATTAGACTGAACTTTGGTGAGTTGTTTTCCTTTGTGGATTAACTGTCAGCAATTAACTGCATGCCTGATTCTTGATATTTAACATTTGAGGTGTGTTAATTTGTGGTGATAGGATTTTATCGAATGCTTCTTTTTCTACATGTCTCCAAAGGGATTGGTTGGAAGACAGAGTGGAGATCAGAATTTTATTAAACAAATAATGGACTTTGTGAATGAGGAAAATGATTTTTTCAGAAGAAAATATTTCTCTCTTAACTAGAGCAGAACCAGACACCTGTTATGCAAAATATAAATTGTTTTCTATCAGAAACAAGGAACGTTGACCGAGTGCTGAGGAACCATCAGGGCAAATAAAGAAATCTGCTGGGAACTGCAGCCACACGTGGAATGGTACACTTGAGCTGGACAGACTTAATCTCTGGCAACAAAAGATGATGGTATCTTGTTTTTGCTTGTGCATAAATTAACAGCAATAACTGAAATCTGTGTAAAGTAAGGGGGGCTGCTCTTCCATACCTATTTTTGTCTGATCAAACCAGCACTGGCTCTGAGTTTAATAAAAATTAACTCAATCCTCACACTAACATTTCCATTACTATTTTATAAAAGCAAAAGTAAAGTTCTAGTGTGACAATATTTACTTTATAGTAATGTGCTTGTGTTTGAACCAAATTTTTTGTCTGATCAAACCAGCACTGGCTCTGATAATAAAAATTAATCCTCACACTAACACTTCCATTACTATTTCATAAAAGCAAAAGTAAAGTTCTACTGTGACAATATTTACTTTAAAGGAATGTGCTTGTGTTTGAACCAAACATATTCCTTTGCAGCTCCTTCTATGGTCAAGCTTTCTTCAGTCCTAACAGAAATAGTTATTAGGGTCATTACATTGTGCTTTATTTTCAGTACTAACATTTTCAAATTGTATGCCAAAAATAATTTGGTCTTATCTTTCACTTGGAATTCAGTTGTATTCTCTTCAACCTATGTCCAACTGAATTCTATCCTGATAATAGAGCTTATGTTTATCAGATGTTATGAAATAAATGTTGCCTTTTAAAAGACATGCTGCTGTTGTCTACACCGTTTCTTTTCACTCACTGAAGATCACTTGTATTTATTTTCCTTCTCTGTGAATTACTTTCTCTGAGTCTACTCTGTTATTACTTTCCTCATGTGCAAAAGTAAAATTGCTGAAACCTTTTAGAAACAGAAACACTGGGGAACACGGGAGGCAGAGTTTCTGAAGTGCCAGCTCTGTTGCAGAACAGTCGTGATCTCTGTCGTGATCTGCTCCATCATTTTTCTGCGTGGGTGTGATTTTTTTTTCTCTCTTGGTGTTCCCTGACTCACAGAGCATTTGATAAAGAGTGTGGAGAAAGAAGAGAAGCGAGGGCGCAGACTGGCCGTTAAAGCTGTACTGGTACCACATTGAAATGCAAGTTCTTCCATAAGAAATATGTCCTGAGCAAAGCAGAAGGGTTATGAGCCAGCCAGCCACAAAACCCCGTGCACATACAGTGGACTCTGAAAGTCTTTGTGATAAATATGTTGTGAGCAGCAGCAGCCAGTGGTGCTGGGGAGTCCACAGGGAGAACAACGTGTTTAACATCTTCTGGTGGGTATATCACCCCTTTTCTTAGGTCTTATCTGATTTAAACAGTTTATTTTGTGGCTTATCATAGTCAAATACCAGCAGAACAATGTGATAATATGAGATCACTACCAGTAAACTTGGTTTTCCTGAAAAACTTCAAACTCCTAGAAAATGCAATAAAATAATATAATATCGTAATACAATAAAAATATATAAGCATACAATAATGTACAATAATACATTATTCTATATAAAAAATATAAGGTTTTTTAATTTATTTTTGCTATATCTACTGATTTAAAAATACCTACTTATAATATTATTGCATGCATACATGTCTACGGATAGGAAGAAAATACAGAGGAATTTAATTAAAACTAAAAAGCCAAAAGAAAAAGTCTGTAAGAGTAAAGCTCTATTATCCTGATTCAAGAAAATAGAATAGGACAGAATATTTATAAATTCTTTATGGACTCTAGATAATGGAGTTATTCTGCACAGAATAAGTGCTAAATAGAGAAAGGTGAAATGAGACTGAAGACAGTTTAATTGAATGTACATCTGTCAAAATTCTTCCTCAAATGATCGATGAAAAATGACTGGTTAAACCTCTTAATTAATCAGTTCTGTGACAAAAAATAGCGTGTCAGGCAAAATTTCAGTTTTTATATTACTTGATGGGTTTGTTTTAATTGTAAATTTAATAACAAAATAAACCTGAAAGGTAGGTGAAGTAAAAATAATCTATAGCAAACTAGAGGTTATGACTAAAGTACTTCTAATGCACTTCTCTCTTTCTTGAGTATGGACAATAACCACCGAAGCAATAGCAATCATAGAAGGAAAATATAATCCATAAAATACCTTCAGATTACATTAGCATTGTGCAGTGGATCAGATGTATTCTTGAAGTAAATTCCCTGCCTTTGATGGAGTTACATCATAGAGAAGTTCAGTTCAGTGTATTTAATTTCCACTGTGAGTATTGAACTGAGGAAGAGTGTATAAGCTCATAATTGGCACACCAATGTATGAGAGAGAAGTAAATTTGCTATTAATTAGGAGCTAAATATTGACACTTAGCAAGATTAAATTATATCAAAATATCCAATGTAACTTGCTTGATGCACTGTTAAGTATCCAAATATTGTGTATATGGAATTGTAATTATATGCTTGGATTCTGAACTAATTATATGGCAAGAAAAAATGAGATTTTTCCAAACACTTGGGACTGACCTGTCTTTACCCTGACAGAAGTCAATGATGAAACAGAATTAACCAGCATTGTTTTTTTGTCCCAGCTATTACAACTCATCACGAGGAAATATTGTATTACTGCTTACATCTGCAAACATGGGCTTTCCATTATGATATTTGCTACGATAAAAAGCTGTCACATTAAGAAATCCCTCAATTTACTTTTAAGTGTTGGACTTCATTTCAGGAGAAAATAGTGTCACTGAGCCTCATCAACTATGGATTTAGCATTTGTCTTTTGTTTGCTCTGTGTCAGATATGCGATATCTAATTCTTGGCAACAACAAAAACACCACAAATTTGGTAAGAGTAACTTTTGACAGCACATAGAGATGTTCCTCAAAATGTAAGTACAGGAAAAGATACTGCTGAGAAAGGTGGAAAGGTAGACTGCCATTCTGCACACAGGATTCAGACTTTCAAAAGGAGTGACATCAGAATTTGCAGCATCATAAGGACTTTAGAAACACTCAAAAACAGAGGGATTATGAATTATTAGTAAATATCATTGGTTATCCTGTTTCACATACTTCCAGAATTCATCCTACTTCATAGGCATCACCCCTAACAGAATATGTTGATTTCAATCCTATCTCAGTTTGATAAAATTCATTAGAAGCTGAAAAATTAGCCTCAGAACCAAGAAATGGAAATAAGTTAATACCTGTGGATAGAGGAGAGAGGAAGAACAGTTTTTACATGAAAACACTTTAATATATAGAAAAACAAATATATAGTTCTTGACATGTGGCTTATATTTTTGTGGTTGAGATATTTTAAAGGATTTTTTTCTGTACTTTGGCTCTTGTTCAGGGTATATTCTCTTCACAGTAGCCAAAAAGTTATGCCATTAGGTTATAAATATGTATAGGGTTTTTTTATAATCACATTAATAGCTCAGGTTCTGCCCATGTAACTGAAGTAACAAAAACTCTTGTAATTTAAATATGTTTTTTATAATGATTACTATTATACTGGATATCAAAGTAATACTATGTTAAAACCTATATATACACTATTATCATAGTCACAGGTCTGTGTAAATATCTGTCTTGAAATACCTTTTAATAACTACTTTAAAATACTTCTACTTACAGTTGATGATTATGCACTTAAAATAAATAAATATGCATGCATGCATGTGAAGATGGAAATAATTAGGATCAATAAAATAACTTACACAACAAGGGTAGACATAAGATTATGGCTGGTCCATTAAAGTCTATGAATATCTGCCCATTGACTTCAATTAGCTTTGAATTAGGCACTTAAACAGCAGGAAGCAAATGGAATATTCTATTTGATTATCCTGGTCAATGAGCAATGAATGCATAAAAATAACCTTCCATACACCCCAATGGAATCAGCCTCTCGAAACTAAGCTAAAACCCAGCAACTTCTCATGATGTTATTCTTACTTATTTTTTTTTCTGCCCAAAGCATTCTGGGTATTTCAGAGTTAAAGAAGAGCCACCTTCTAAATCTACAATAAATTTAAGTGCAGTTTCAAGGTTGTGGAAGAACAAGGGTCCACAAGAACACATTCATATTATTGAAAATGTATTTTAAAGGGATTTATTTTCATGGTTTCAAATCATTGTTACTATAAAACCCAGAAGATGTGCTATATATTGCTGAACACAGCCAGTTCAAACAGAAAGGAAGACATGGTGACTTTAAACCCTGTAGGGAGTCACCACCACCTTCCACCACTAAACACAAGTGGCGGGTGAGTGACCACAGTGCTGTGGATGAGGGTAGACCCAAACAGAACCTGGCACAAATTTAATGAGCTGAGATAGACAGTGTTTGAGTAATAAATGTATCAATTTAACAAATTTACTAAAAGTAGTTAAGTGGTTAATTGGAGAATTCATAGACCTGCCAAGTCTTGCAGTCCTGCCATGAATGTGCTCCACTCTCTCCAGTTCCACTCTCTTCAGTGCCAGCCACATCCACGATGGTACCTCATACAGTTTCCTTGACCAGCCACTTTGCTGGGATCTCCAGATCTGAAAAATATGACCAATTACTTTGTGTCAATTGCTGTAGGTCTCTAGCAGGAGGGAAAATACTAATTACTGCAAGCTAACTGCATATTTTGGCCTTTCTTAATTCAAAGTTGATCCAAACCATAAAATTTTGGTCATGATTTTGAGATATGTGTGTTTGATGCCAGCTGGAAGGAGCAGTACTGGAGGATTTCTCTGTTTTACATTGCTCAATACATCAGAAATGGCAAGCACTCTCAAGGAACATTTAAAACTAAATAAAATAGAAAAGAACCCTGGTTATAATTCAGGAAAAAAACAAAAAAAAACCCCAAAACCCAACAGTATTATATCTAATTTCACCAAAGGGAAAGTATACAAACCAGTGATTAAAATGGAAAAGAAACATATTTCCTAAAACTGAATATACTGTGCAGTATTTTGACCCAATTGTAAGAACAAATGAGAGAACAGCATCCTGCTACCTCTAAAATATTAATTACAAAACATTGAGAACCGGAAAATTTTAAATTAGATTATGCCTTAAAGACTGTAGTATAGGAAATTACAAGATAATAAGTTTGGGGTTTTATTATTATTATTTTTAATCTTAAAGTAACAAGTAAATTGAAAATAAAAAGTCAATACAAAGTCAGATGGCTGCTGGGGTGGAGGAGCTAAAAGATTCTTCAAAAGCTTAGAACTATAAAACTAGCAGTCTACACTTGAGAGACAATGCCAAAGGAAAACAAATAAGATGAGGTCCTTTAGACCATGAGTCTTACAAATTACCCAGGTAAACATTCCATACGCCTAATGATACCCAGAATTGAGAATGCTTGAGCAAGGGGAGCAAGCAGAAGTTGTCATGGGCTGTGATGAACCTGAGTGTTAATAGTTTATTTTACAATGAATGCATTAAGGCAGATATGTCAGTTGTTAACTATTTTCATATGTCAGAATTTGAAATTAAGTTCTTTCTTTTAATGTTTAGAGCATAATGAGAAAATTGATAAAGGTGTTAATAGTTGGGATTCTGCAGCTACAGAAGTTGGAAGTTTTTTGAATCTTGCTACTTTCAGCTGTGATGGCCTGAGCAACTATGCAGAGTAAGAGATCCTCTAAGTAGGGAATGTGTAGTTGAAAAAGTGTAATGTCAGCTTAGAAACACAGGCCACCAGGGTGAATAGTGACTAACATCCAGACCTGAACCAGCACCTGCAGTATTTGAGGAACGATGGGCCACCTGGAGTAAAATATCATTCATGTCTTTTACAATAACAATTTGCATATTGATTAAACCCTATAATTTAGATTGCCTCAGGTTTGCTCTCAGCTGTTATACTGGTACCTGGTAGCCTCTTAACTGTGGATGGAGGAAAATTACTTGTGCTGTCAATAGCTGTTTACCTATATTAAAACAATTAACAATCAGAGTGTACTCCACTTGCATGCAGGGAGTCTAATTGACTTTCTCTTTTGGATTTATACATCTACTAACAAAAAAATGCAAAGCCATCCCATGTCCTCCCTCGTGGGTCTGTCTTTATTTTGGAAAGGCAAAAATACCAGTTCAAACAAGGCCACCCATTATGTCAGAGATTTGTCATTGCATCTTTCCAGCACATGGTACCATTATGCTGCCTTATTCAACACAGAGCATTATTCAATGTGTTACGCCGAGTGATGCACTGCAATGGCAAAGTGTTAATCTCTATTAAAAATTTAAAAGACATTCAGCTATTTTCATGAGAGGAAGTTGCTGCTGATTCATCTGTGGCCCTTCCCAGCTGAGGCGAAGTGACTGCCATATCGCCCAAGCTATTACAAATTACTGAAGAACCATCCTTCAGTTCAACTTCCAGCAGCAGAAGCTGGAAAGTGAAATGTCTCCATAAAAAAGATGAAGTCCAGTGCTCATTTTTGCTACTCAATATATTACTAAAATGAAATAATATGACTTTCCTATTATTTGCAGAGGGTTGTCAGAGATTTAAGTACTTTGGGTATCATCGCAATGGCAGACATTAATTTACTCTGAAAATATTTCAACATGCTTACATCTTTCAGCAGTGGGAGGCTTCCTACTATGTCTGTAGAAGTTTCTGCTCATCTTCTTGGGGGCTTTGGGAAGTTAGCGTCCTCTTGCAGAGAGCAGAGCCAGGGTTACAAATGGATGTTGAAGGCTGAGAATAAGAAAATGTCATCCATGACAATGATCATCTATATTGATGATACCTCTTTGGAAGATATAGCAGAAAGAGATGCCCATAGTGTAATTTCAGCCAAGCTTGATTGTGAATGGCTGTGGAGACTGGGCATGGCCTGTTAATTTTGTCGCATAGTGCTGCAAAGGTATCACAGACTGGTAGGCTTGGGTGAATTGCAATGAAATGTTGGTTTCACCTGCACCATATTATTTACTGAGAAATTTAATCCACTCTTTATATATTAATCTTAATAATGGCAACATGAATGAAAGGAAGAGAGCGAAGAAGATGATGACAGAAAGCTCAAGGAAGATGGTGTAGGTGCTCATGACTAGACTGATAGAGTGACATTTACATCGTTATTTTTAAGAAAGGTGCAATTTAACTTTAGAAATACACTCTTCTCATGCTTTTACATTGGACACGGCGTATAAAACATGATGACCACAGACAGATCACAAAATCCATATGAAGCTGGGAACTGTAGGGTAAGGCAAAAAAAGGAGTGGATAAACACCAAGGAAACAGGTAGCCTGAAGGGATGTAGTCCATGAGGTATTATGGATTCTCTGACACAAAAAAAAAACCCAACAAAACAACAAGACCATGAAAAAATATAGAAAAAGGGAAGGTAAAAATCAAATCTGGAAACAAAAAATCCCATAGAAAATAAAAATGGAAAAGCTTTTATTGTCTTAATTGGGAAAGCTTATGAAAAATGATGAAAAACGTTACCATGAATAATGTCTGAAAACCATATAAATTGGTAAAAATGTTTGCTGTGTGACACCAATTATATTGAAGAGATATCATTTTCTTAATCAGAAATAGAGGAAACAGGGCGAAACAGTGAATTTATGTTACAGATCTGAGCACTCAGACATTCTCTCACAGGTATAAATAGGCTATTTAAATAGGTAGCTTGTGGGACACGTAATTCCAGCTGACATGAGGAATTGTTGAAAAGTGAGAGGAAACCTGTCTGTGTGCTGCTTGTTAGAGTAACAGCTTGTGACTGCACTCAGAAACAATTCTCCTGAAGACCCAGTCTCCTTCTGTTACAGAGAGAACAACAATGGATTTTTGACCATGATGGGGAGTGTCACAGGTGATTACAAACAATGGTAAGCAAATATTAATCCACTGTCACCAATCTAAGATTGAGTATGAAATAATACCTAATGCAGATGAAGCATGGTAAATATTTTTTCAAACATTATTTTTAAAAGGATGCAAAAATAAAATATATTAAAAAATCCCCAAACCAGAGCATTCTAATTAGTTTTATAAAACTTGTTCTTTAAAATAATATAAAACCTGTATTTTAACTTGTTCGCTTGGGAAGATAAAGATCTTGTTCTGGGCTGTGTCAGCACTGAACTGAGCAAATAATCCATGACTCCGTTAGCACAATGACAAGCCAAACTAATAATTAGCTTTGGCATAATTTTATCATGGCTACATGACTTTTGGTTGTCTTGATGTATGGGCCAAGTCCTGTGAAACTACACTGTAAATCTAAATACAACATATAAACATTCCCAGAGACATCAGCGCTTTGTACCTTTGTTTAATAGATTAGTGCAAGTGTAACATTCTTCAGCTTATATTTGTAGGTGGATATCTGTTTTTTACACCCCTTTATAGAAATGAAACACATGTCATTATGGATTTATAGGCCTCTTTCCTAAATTTTGTCTGTGTTTACATACTGCCTAGTAATGCAGCTTGCAGGTGCTGCTGTAGTACACAAATTGAATAAACAGAAGAATAATAGTATTAAGAATCATGGACTTTTACTTTTGATTCATATCGTATTTTAATTGTAGTTATTTTCCTATGTAAATCCTACTGCTGAAGAGAGACAGTCATGGGAAAGCCCAGAAAAATCCATGCTATTAATTTTAACTCTATGTACATTCCCAGTCATGAAAGTAATAAGCAAATATATTTTATTCATAAACTAATAACTATATGTGTACTTATACATAAATTTTTATAGCTTTCAGGGAAATGCAAAAGTTGCTCTTATTTAGAAATATGGAAGAGTAAACATAGGAGTTTTGCCTCAGAGGCAAGGGAAAGTGAGATTGTAAACTAGAATTGATGCTCTGGCACTCAGCAAGCTGGCTGGTCCATCCCCTCTGGGATCAGCTGTGGGACCAGGTGTGCTCGTCACTGGAGAGGCTCTAAAAGTGGGTTGTGAGACATCAGTCAGGAGATTTTACACCAGTTCAGAGATTTTGTGGAGCTGATCAAGCAGATGCCCTGAAGTAAAGCCAGAACATGAGGGTAAGTAAATGCTGCTGGAGTACAGGATGGGTGCAGTGGTTAGATCATCCTCTGCTCCAAGGGATTATAAGAGAGGGTTAAAGGAAAGAACATTTTATGCTGAGAGAGAGGGCTATGAAGGAAGGCACAGATTATTCTCATGGCTCTAAAAGATTACTAGTGAATGAAAACACATCTTTACTTCTTCCTTCAAAGCTTTTGCTTTGTATCTTTCCATGTCTATTACAAAGTCTGCTTCAAACTGATCTTTTCTTTCCTTGTAGTAGTTATTTGCAGACCGTATGGCTAAGCTGTTCCTCCTGCTTTACCATGTCACTAATTTCTAGGGGAAAAAAAAAAATCCAAAAACTGAGAAATAAGTTCTTAATGATAATAACCTTGACCTTATGAAGAATAGAGTTTTAAGATAAATTCAGCTATATTTGCCTGAGTAATGAGTGAGTAGAATTGCAAATGGGTGTAACTTATCAGAGTTTAACCAGTACTTGATACATGCCATGAAAATTTACAGGAACATATAACTTAAATTAGCACAGGGCTAACCTGTCTCCTGGAAACAAGCTGAATGCAAGCAGCAGGTAACTTTGGACCCTGTTGTGCTGGGAGATGTCCCATGAGGCACGACAGGCTTGAATTTAAACTTCTGCATTTCATGAATCTTCTAGGAGTGGGAGTAAATGTCAATGTGTTGAATTTCTAGCCTGATATTAAACTAGAGAAGTTCTGCCCAAAACCAGGGTCTTAATATAAGAGTGCCAAGGAGATCAGACATATGGGAAGAAAACACAAAAAGACACCCTTCTGATATAAACAACTTGCATCACACTCAGTGGGTGGCAGAAACCTGGGGAAGAGCAGTGCTAAGAGAGTGGCTCAGAAAAACCTAATCTGAAGTGCAAGGTGGTTTAAAAAAATAATCCCAATGCTACCCCTAAAGCCCATGTTTACAAATGACATCAGAGCAGCGAGTAGAGAGAAAAACATTTTCTCTTTAGACCATCAACCTCAGCTGCATCTCAATAAGGTGATGGTATTTTCTAGGTGTAAAGAGATAAAAAATGAGTCATTCTGAGGGTGTCAGGAGAAGTCAGAGTTCAGGAAAAAAGGGGGTTTGGAAAACCTCCCAGAAAAGACAAAAGGAGGTAAGTTGTTTCCTCTGGTTTTCTTTTTATACAAGTCCACAGATGAGGTTGAAATCCAGGTTTCCGGTATTGACCGTGCACAACCACAGCCCAGTCACATACCACATCTCCTTGGCCATTGAACAGAAGAAAGAAAAGAAGTCACATTTTTGCTTCTCTTTAACTACATTAATTACATACATCACACTCATGTGATCATGGATATGAAGTGCTTGAAGGAGTAAAGAAATAGATTATAGGGGTCTTTCCCAACTATACTTTTTTTTTTTTCAAGGTGCTGAAATAAACTTTTATTATCCTTATCCTTTCCTGACTGTAATGACAGCAAGAGAAATAAAAGAATCTTATAAAAACACTTGGAAAGCTGCTTGCTGATTCACCTGACAACAATTGGTGTCTGAAATGGAGCTAATTAATATTCTCATTATGATAAACACCTTCAACATTTCCCTTTATATTTCCTTAAATATCTGTCTCTAAGATAAGAAAATTATTATCAGTGTATCAGCCCAGATACATTTCAGGAGAACAATGGCAAGAATTAATTCTGGTCTGTCTGAGGAGAGTACAATTAGGAAGCCTTCATGATGGAGGCTAAATCTCCAGGTTATTGAATCAGATACCCTCAATTCAAACTGCTCTGAATACCTAATACTCCGTTCACTTTCCAAAAGGCAATTAGAAATAATCACCCCTCTAAGGGAGGAGGGGGAATAAGCTACCTGTAAATAGTCTGAGACAAAATAATCTTTCCATAATCATAGAAGCTTCTTTGCAAAGTTAAAGGTAAAATATAATAATTTTTTTGTCTTTTTGCAAATATTATTTTTATTGGTACAGTGCAATACTTCTGACATATTATTTTAAAATTGGTATCTTTTGGAAGTTATATTTGACCTCTCATTTTTCACACTTATTTTCTGTGCTGCTTGGACCTATGATCAACACAATGATAGCTCTGAAATAATAATTAGAATAGATGATACTGCTTGATTTTGTTTCACTGGAAACCCATTTGGGTAGCATTATCCAAGCTTTGACACATTGATGATTTGTCATTTATTTTGTAAAGAATTCGGGGGGGAGGAGGAGGGGTGTGGGAGAAAGCTACTTCAGATTTGATTAATGCTTTCTACAAATATAAATTAATATTACTTGGACTTCCAATTTGTCTTTGATTCTCCAAAATTGAATGAATTTTGTTCCCTGTCCTATGGAGATAATGATTTTAATGAATATAAAGCATTAAAACATCTTGCTATCGAAATTTGTGAAGAGAAGGATAGGAGGGAAAGGAAGTAAACAAAATGCCCCCAGCTAGACTTTTCATCTGTGTCAAAGAATGGAGTGCAGCTTAAAAAGATACAGTCATCTCTTCATGTCCTTATCCTTCCTAGTCACTTTTTAACTTATATTTTGAAAAAAATGGTTATTTAATATTTCCATCTGTGATTCTTACAGTGGTCTCTAGGACCTTTAAGTATAAGGTCTTAATTTCTGGAGCCATGCTTAATAGATAACTCTAAAACTGATGGTTTAGTAGGCCTGAAATTGACCTGGAAGCAACAGAAAGGTGCTCAGATCATAGCAGATGAGTGTTTATTTTTACATTTCATAGATTTGCTTGAAGTCTAATCCTCTGAACTGAAGCTGGAGCATTTCAGTAAGATCTGTCGGATGAGGGCTTGCTGGCATGAGATACCACCAGAGCTATCTGAAAATCTGCTGTTTAACATCCCAAGCCTGATATATAGTAAAAGAAAAACAAAACACACACTCCCCCTGTACATTTGACTTAATAGACTCCCCTGAGAACTCATCGCTGCACCACAGTCTTTGTCTTCTGCAAGTGTCAGACAACTTTGTGGTTCACTTTTTTTGTTGTTTCATGATTTATGTCCTCTTGCTTAGATTCAAGATCCAGATTCAGGCAACCCCTGAAATGCAACAAGCAGCTCACAAGGCAAGTGTTTCCTCTGGTGGTTCCAGTAAAAAATTGAAATATTTTCCTGGCTTCCAAGCAACACACCAGCAAATCCACTCATTAGTTTCTGGTGAAATTTTCATCTCCAAAATAGGGAGGAAAAAGAACAAATCCACACAGCAAAAGTTATGGCAAAAATTTTTATGTGGGCTGTCCACACATGAAGTCTAGAGGCAGAATTACAATTTTGATGTAACAAGACCGTCTAGTCTATCTTCATCTTTACAACCAGGATGTCCTTATAATTAATCTATTTATCTATTAAAAACCTTTAAGTTCACACTGGAATTTAAAATGTTTCAAGGCATAAATAGCCTTTTCTGCAAGTGACAAGCCAGAATTGCTAGAATGGCATTTTTATGCAACTTAGTGTAGAATTTATATCTATAATCAAATATGCCCATATAAAGTTTCCTTTCATTTCCCAACTCAGATTCATAGTGTTTGGATTACTTTAGCTGAAGAAGTTATCTCTTAAATTATGAAAATAATAGACCTCTTACATAATGGGAAGTAGAAACTTTTTGTGGATGCTATATAGTATGACAAAATCTTTTCTATCATTTCATAAAACTGGGCACTAGTTTGCAGTTCAAAGAAGAGGTACTCAAAAGAAGTGTAAGAAGGCTTTATTGCCAAACTGACTAGTTTTTAAGGGCATGAGCTTTTAATTATCTTCAATTTTTTTGTTGATTTTTTTAAAATGAAATATTTACATGAAATGAATGCCAGGAATTATATTTTTTTACCTATAATTTACCTAGATTAAATCTAACACTAATTTTATTGTGATCTACCACAAATCTTAATACATTTATTAAAAAATAAAATTTGTAAAAAATGTGCAAACATTTAAATAGTAAGATAAAAATATTAACTGTAGGATTGAAAAAGGGGCAGAAGGAGTGGCTGGGCAAGCTCACATAGCTGCTTAAATTCAACTACAAATCTCACATTTTATCTGTGGGTAAATGTAACTTAAGGCAAATATATCATCCAAAATTAATCTCCCCAGGGTATGATCCAATGATTACACCAATAAGGATCTCACTAACTAGTTGGGTTTGCTTCTGCTGCTGAGACAGCTCCTGGCTGAATTAACCACCCGTCTACATCTGCTTTCTGGTGGGAAAACTGCCAGGGTGCTCCATGGTAAGCAAGTAACGAATGAGGAATAGAAATACTACATCTACAATAAACCTACTTTGAATAAGAATAAAATAGAAATAGAAAAAGGGGGGAAAAAAAATCTTCTGAGGTGCTTCAAAACAGAATAATCAAATTGTTAGAAGACAAATTTGCTGGAGATGTTTCTGTATGATTGAGTCATAGCCTTCTACTCTGAATATGACTTTCTTTCTTTAAATTTACTGAGAATGCCCACTGGACTAAGGAACGATATATTTACTTAATAAAAGGAATTCTTTATCTCTCTTTTTATTCTATGGATTATTTATCTGCTGTCTAATAATTCATCAGAACTGGAATATCTGTGTTGATGGGAAGTAGTCTAGTTTTTATAAGACTTTTTTATTGCTTTTTTAAATTAAACATTTTCAAGGAAATTTTAAACCTAATAATTCTGGGCCTATATGAGGGGAAACATGTCACACCCTACGCTTTCTCCTTTTCCCTCCTCCCATGGGTACATCTTACCCCTGAGGGTAACTTGAATATGCTTTTATCTCATTATATCAGACTGTTACATAGTTGAGCACTCTGACTACAATATTGGATTCTGGATAAAATTAGCCTGAAGTCAAGTACTTTGAATAGCAATTTTCCACTATTACAGTAGTTGGTAGTAGCTTTTATCAGTAACAGGTGACTATTGTAAGTCACATATGGTGACTTACCATATGGACATGGACCAGTTAGAACAAGTCCAGAGGAGGGCCACCAGGATGATCCGAGGGCTGGAGCACCTCTCCTATGAAGACAGGCTGAGAGAGTTGGGGCTGTTCAGCCTGGAAAAGAGAAGGCTCCGGGGAGATCTTATAGCGGCCTCCCAGTACCTGAACGGGCTACAAGAAAGCTGGGGGTGGGACTTCTTACAAGGGCAGGTAGTGACAAAACAAGGGGTGATGGCTTTAAACTGAAAGAGGGGAGGTTTAGATTAGATATTAGGAAGAAGTTCTTTCCTGTGAGGGTGGTGAGACACTGGAACAGGTTGCCCAAGGAAGTTGTGGATGCCCCCTCCCTGGAAGTGTTGAAGGCCAGGCTGGATGAGGCTTTGAGCAACCTGGTCTAGTGGAAGGTGTCCCTGCTGATGGCAGGGGGATTGGAACTACATGATCTTTAAGGTCCCTTCCAATCCAAACCATTCTATGATTCTATGGTGACTATTAGGAAAAAAATTAAAAACTATGTTTAAAGATTTTTTTTTTTTTTCTTTGTGGGTTGGCTTTCCTCCAGGTGTTCATATGATCAGGCTGTCCTCTTAGAAATGCTTCTGGTAAAAATGAATTTGTCCAAAAATCCTGTTTACATCTGAACATTTGTAGAACTTTCATGGTGTACAATCTAGCTAAGAAACTTACTAAATAGAGAAGGATTTAACTCAAAATGAATTTAAGCTCATAAGAGCAGAACAAAATACGTTTTAACAGTTAGTGCATAGTTTACCACAGCAAAAGGGCAGACCCTAAGATCCTCCCTAGCTATACAACTAAAACAAGTGGAAATAAAATCTGCCTCCATTCTTCATATCTCAGTGCATGTACTTAAATGACCATAGAAAAAATAAATTTAAATTCAAATTCTGTAACCAACCAATAAATCTTACATTAGCGTGGTAGAAACTGTGACTCTGTTGAGACCTCAGTCAGCCAGAAAGAAAAAGATTTAGCGTTTTCTATCATTTCTTAACCCACTTATCTTCCAGCCCTCTCTGAGTGTTTCAAAGCCCTCGAGACATCAAGAACTTCTCCTGGTTTAGAGAATCACATTCATCCAATCAAGGAAGAGAAATTGCATGAATGCAATTATATGATTAATCACAGCTGACCAGCGAAGATCTCGTGCAGATCCAGACTACTGAACATTATGATGATCAATAAGCAAAACAAATTGGAGGGAGCAAATATCACATAAGCCCAAATAACAAATTTAAAGGATTGAAGATCTGCTCATGAATATTTCATGAACTGAAGATGAAGCTAAGTTTGACAAATTATTATTTTTTCCATTTCTGATAATAAGCATTTTCATTTTAGGTTTCATGAGACTTTTTATCCCTGAACTATAGTAAAGTATTTCTATATTAAGAATTTTTTGGGAATTAATTCATTCATAATACATGAAGAAGGGAAATAATTACTTGCCTTTGAATCTGAAAAATAGTTTCTGATTTCTTTTAGATAATTCTTTGAAATCACCTTTCCATGTCACTGTATCTCTGTGTGGAAATGAAAGCTAATTGTTATGTTGTTGTAAATACACAATTATGGTGTTACTGAAAAGAAACATCCTAGAGTTTTATATTTTAAGAAAAATCCCTTTTAAATATACCTCATTTCAGTGTTGCCTTCTACACTGCTTGGACTTCACAGAACAGGGCTAACATCTCCCTCTGTTCCTACTTACTGAAATGTGTTAAACACTGCTGCCCTTTTTGACCTTCACAATTTACCGATATTTGAATTCTGTCAGGATTGATCTCTGCTGAAAACTTATTTTCTGAGAAATTGATGGCAGGTTAATGATGTAACACTCCTTATATATAAATTAGTTTTCAGGAATTCCTGTTTCCTGAGCCTAATGGGAGCCAGAATACTCCAGATCTGGTGAGCTGTGGATGGTGGTGCTCAACTGTCCTGTCACCCAAGATTGTATTGTAATTCTTTCCATATCGTCCTCCTGACATTCTAACCCCTGAGGGGGAAAGCCCTTTCCATGTGTCCTTGTTCCATGATGTTCTCCACAAGCCAAGGCTCTTCTTGGTGAATACAGAAGAGTGTGCCCACTGCACTTGCAGGCTCTAATGCAGCAGAGTAATATGTTTTTGCGTATGTCATTCTTGCTGCATATATCCAATTTAAAGTCTTCCTGCCTCTTCTTTCTTCTGGAAACTCAACTGCATATTTTTATTTTCAAATCCCAAGGTGTGGGGTTTTTTGCTGTTGCTTTTATTGTGGAGACAATCTTCCTTTCTTTTCCTCTCCCTCAAAAATCAAAAGGGAGTATCAGCTCCACCTGGCTACCTAGAACTTGAGAGGAAAGTTTGATAAAACTGGACTATGAGGTGTATGCTTCCCATAACAGACTTTTTCATGCTGTCACAGAAAAGATTACAGAGCAATGATTTGTGTAAAGAGAGAAATACCTTCTACGGTGCTGCTTATGAGTGTCTTAAAACAAAAGGTATACACTTAAGGGCAAAGAGTAGTTGTTTTCATCTCAATTTTGTTTTATGCCGTCCTTTGATCTAACGGGAAAATCATTACAATTTATGAGATAAGGCAGCAGACAAGACCCCGGGGAGTTCTTCGTTATGTAACTCTACATCCAATTCATTATTTTGTGACTTTCTTCCTCAAATAGCTTTCTGAAAGATCAAGTTAGTCAAAACTACTGTGGGTTTTTAGCTTTGCTAAAGCTAACGGTATTACATGTTCAGTGAATTTCTCCTGTTCTTGTTCAAGTCACTGACAGCACCTGTCATTTGCCTCTTTATGTCTTGAAAGCTGCTGGTGGCAGCATAATCAAAGATGCTGAGTAAAAATATATATCCCAGAGCACTAGCCTGCAAAGGAAGGCTACACAGATTTTAGCATAGACTGTACGTATCAGAACCTGTAGTTTTGTGGTTTGTTGGGGTTTTGTTGTTGTTGATTTTTGGTTGGGTTTTTTGTTGTTTTTTGTTTTTTTTTTTCTTGTGGGTATCAACACTTTATTATACTATCAGGTGTCTGGGTGAATCAGTAAAAAAGAAGTGCTGTCAAGGTAGGAAATGGAATTAAAATTTTATCCTTTCATTTTTTATATAAAGGAGGGAAAAAACATTTGCTTCACCAGTTGAGTATTACAGCCAAAACAAGAGATGACCATCTCTTTCAAGATGTTAGCAAAATGCTAATGTTCAAGGGCTTATTATTTAGACCCAAGTTCTCAATAGTTACAAAAATACCAAGAGGTTCACTGTTTCTTCACAGCAGAAAATCACAGTTCCCATCTACCTGAATTTTAATCTAGGAAAATATTTTTTTCCCCTCGTCTACCCTCTACACCATAAAGAAAAATAAGTAGCACTATTTTTGACTTTTCAAAGGAAAAAGCTTGATATTTCATTCCTAAACTTTAACTTTACCATGTAGTTTGCCTTTGTATAAAGAAACAGGCACAGAAGAGCGACAGCTTTGGATAATAAGAGACTTCTATTTCATTCAACCATGGCAAAGTTGTCTATAGAGTGCTCACAGCCCATGCTTTCCAAAAGATGAGGGAGGTGGGTGGTCATCTCCAACCCTTCTGTCCAGGCAGCTGTGCAGAACAACAAAGCAGAAGCAACTTGTGCCCTACACCCACCCTAAAAGAGGCAATGGCTCATTCCTTTAGAGGGCAGAGAATAACATTATTTTCAAGATGTCCTAAAGAGTTACACTCTCTGTAGGTCTGAGTGCCATATTTTGTGGTAGCAAACACAGCTGAGAAGGGTCCATGGGCTGGTATGGAGTAAGCCTTGCTGATGTGAAGAGGGAACACATCTGGGGGAAGCACTGGAGAAAAACTGGAGAATTTTAGTCAAGTATGGAGTTAACCCTTACCTAGTGGTTACCTTTGGATAGAAATGCATGCCTTTGGAGGGGGAATATTCAGTGAATCAATGGAAATGTTGAAGCTGATGGCTTGTCATGTTCTGAATGGTCATGAGCAGAAAATGCTGTATTTGTTACAGCTAAAAAAGCACGTTATTTTCTGTAGTAACACTATTAAGTGAACTGTCATACATGGATTGTATGGAAGTCAACTAATTTCCACGTCTTTTAGCTGAAAGCGAGTAAAACACTTTTAAGAAATGATTCTTTGATGCTATAATAGCTTTGTGTACTGCAGCCAAGACCTTGTAGTTTTCTGTACATCTTCTGTGAACAGCAGCCTCTATTAATTAAATGTCACGTATTCTAAGGCTATGAATATTTTTTTCACTCTCGGTTGTCAATAGGTCTTTGGACAGGAATATTCTTTGCATTTTTACAATCAAAGTAGATTTTATCACCAGATTTTCCCAGCGGATTTATTCCTTCCATTCAAAGGATTATTTTTTATTCTTAAGACTGACCAGATGCAATTATGAGAGATGCAGATGCTAAACCTCTGCAGAATTCAGTGGGGCTTGTTTCCTCTTCTGTGGTTTTCATAACTCACCCCATCAAATTCTATAATAGGGATACAATTTTGTTGTGTTCACTTTTGAGACTTGAAATGTATTACAGGGTATTTTTTAATTACATATTAGAAGCTTTTTTAAAAAATAATAATAATAATCTGTGTTAAAATGTGTGAATGGAGGACAGCCTTGACCACAGGACACTAGAAGAAGCTGTTACCCCCTGGTAGCAGTAACATCATATACTTTGAGTAAATAAACTAGTACGTGTGTTTCAAACCCAGTCTGGCTTTCCACCCACTGAGGTACTGTATGTTTTATTTATGGGCTTATGTTCTTGGTTATTTGAGGGACGGGGGGGTGGGAGGGGGGAGAAAAAGAAAGAAAGAAAAAAAAGAGGGCAGTATCCAGAGAATTCCTGCTCTACCATCTGAGAAACATAGTACTTCAGGGATGCAAAGCATAATAATATTAATGGTGTATAAAGCAGCATTTTCCAGTCTATTCCAACATAGTTTGATCCATGGGAGAACAGGTAACTTTGCAGGAAATTTACAATTTACATTGTTTTTTCCTATAGTTTTAAAAGGCTTAAAAATCCCTTTTAAAGCCTGTCCCATCAAAATCTAGCCTACTGGGGAGAAGGGGAAGTGTCTGCACATCTCAATGACATTCTCCGTGATGTTAATTTTTGCCGCTTTATGCAGCAGTTAGAACTCGTGAGTTTTTTGCAACATTCATAAGGGACCATAGAATATTTCTAGGAAAAAAAAAAAAAAGGGAAGGAAAAGGGAAAAGTAGGTTAGACTTGAAAGTTGTACAGTATTCACAAAGGCTCTGAAAGATGCAAGCACCTGCATATTTCTAAACTGGCAGGAGATATGAGGTTTTGTCACATTTAACAGAACTAGTTGGAAAATAACTGAAGTTACACTAAATCTGAGTAAAAATATGGGTAAAAATAAAAAAATTCATCAGTGTCTCGTTAAAAACAAACCCAACAATATCTTTTATTCATCATCTTAGACCTTTTCTGGATTAGTGTTAGTTTTTAATGATTATATTTTCTGTAAAAAGATGCATGTAGGTATACTATAACCTCAATAGGATAAGCTTTGCTTATAAAAAATATTTCCAGGTTTTTGTTGTTGTTGGGTTTGTTTTCTCTTCCCTAGGACAGAGACAGAAGCAGAGAAAGAGGAAAAACCACTTTTTCTTTTTTTTTTTTAAATAAGAAACAAAGTTCTACTCAAGTTTTTCTGAGCCTTACTGTTCTTATTTCATAGGAAATACTTTCAAAGATAAACAGCAGGATCACAGCATTGGTTGGGATTATCGGAAAAGCTTAAAGTTAGCCTAATTCTTCTTTTGACATAGTGAAAGATTTATCAGTGGTGATGTTAGGGGAAAAAATTATTTTAGGAGGGTTGAGATATTTTGAAAAATACAGCTCATGGCATGTTAATGAATACGTTATTTTCTGTGCCAAATTCAAGTAATTTACCTCACCCCATATTAGAATATTTAATTTGAAAACAAAATCATATGACAACTTTTTAAACGTCATTGGTTTAGTAACTGCAATCAAGTTGATGTTGGGGGAAATCCAAAAAGAAAGAAATGTAAGTGTACATTAACAAAAAAAAAAATGAGCTCATTTCTATCCCCACATTTCTGTTTTCTTAATTTTGGAGGTAGGAAATTTCTATGGAGAAGGGTTAAATATAACTAAGAATAAAAAAATGATGGTGAAGTTAATATAAAATAATTCTGATAGTTCAAATTGAAAAATGTCAGTGTCTTTAAACATCTCTAATTCTGGAATACCATTGAATTGGAGGTCCTCATTCAAATATGCAATGAGTGTGTGGTCTAGGTGGGGGTGTTTTTGCCTTCCTCTAAAAGTGAACGTGGCTCCCATATGCTCTCCGCTGAGATGCACATCTTTTCCATTATCTGCTTCTGAAGAGTGAGAAGAAACAGAAATTTGCCTTGAGATAGTTCTCACGTCTTCAGAACAGTGAATAATTGATGAAAGACCTATTCTCAACTCGCAAGAGGAGCACAATTGTTTGAAGGGAAGAAACTGTTAGGTTTAAAACACTGGTCATATAAATGCAGAATGACAGAGAAATAAATTAATACAAGCTCTCTGAGTCCCCCCGTGAAGGCCAGGGTTATCTCCAGGAAACAGGATCTGCCAGCCCTTTCTGAAGAGCAGTCATGTCCTAGTGTAAAACAGGAGACAGATGTGAAGATGCAGATTAGGGACAGTAATATGCTGCAGAGACATCTTTTGTATGAGGGAGAATTCTCTGCAACTCAGTTGCAAATATTTCAAAGACTAAGCACTCCCTTAGATTACAGACTTCTTGTTTAATCAAGAAATGCTCAAGTCAAAATGAACTCTAGAATAGATGCTAGGACCCTATGATGGTCATCTTGCTGCTGTTTAATTTAGAAATAGCAGTGTTCTATTCCAGGTTCATTTTATTCTGT
>NW_010290440.1:56649-57797 GCF_000700745.2 Antrostomus carolinensis | reverse complement strand
CATGTGTGGTTTATATACAAGGGTTTATGAACCATGTATGAGAGGGAGAATGTAAAATTTCATCCCTACAACTGCCAGTGTGAGGACCATGGCTCAAGGAAAGGGGCACTTTGATTGCTAGGGGTGCCTGAAAGTCCAAGGTAGTATTTTCTTTTCCAACTGACTGAAAATGTCAAATTATATCCCCTTGCAATGAGAAGCTACAATTATTTCCACTGTTTGGTGGAACCTTCTGCCTATTAATCAATAATACCAGGTGGCTACACCAAGTAGCAAGTACCCTTCTTGAGTAATCCTCTCTTGGGTGCCAGCCATCGGTATAACCATTTTAAATGTGTCACCTTCCACCATATGCTCCCTCATGGGGAAAAAAAAAAGAAAAGAAAAAAAAAAATCTTTAAAACATAATGCTTAAACAAGATCTTCGCTCCTTAATTTGGCAGTTTGCAAAACATGGCATTTGTGAGAATCTGGCACAACAATTGTCAGAGCATCTTTATCAATACAAGAATGGAAAACAAACTCCCTGGCAGCAGCATGCACAGCTGTGTGTGCCCACTCCCTCCTGCTTCTTCCTACCATCTAGTGCTTTTTTTAGTCTAAACTGTTTGTGTGATGAGATGGGGGGGGGGATGTGAGATTAGAAATGTCTTATAAAAAAAGAAAAGACCTTTAAATGAAGTTAATGCTTCTGCAAAATAATTCTTCATAACCTTGGCAGTAGCTTTAAAAAATAAAAATAAAAAAAAATCAACAAACTACCATCTGGAAATAACACACAATAACGTGGTACATAGACACGGGCAGAACAGCTAATACCAGTTGAAACATCTCTTCTGGGCTTCTTGTCAGCCTCCCCTTGGTTGCAGCTGGGATAACACACAGAACTTGTAGGTCACTTTTTTTATTGTGGATAGCCTGCCATGAAATATAACATGTTCTAGGTAATAGTGAGACTCTGCCTATTAGGGTAGGGAGATATATATATATAAAATTTATTTATTCTAATCACACTGTTTAGGAAGCTCAAACTCACCTGCTGGGAGCAGGGGTATATTCAGGAATACATCAGTAGATGCAGAAGATAAACTGTAACAGAACTGAATCCTCCTTGTTCTGCTGATGTGACACAGAACATTTTAAGTAGG
>NW_010290440.1:0-56618 GCF_000700745.2 Antrostomus carolinensis | reverse complement strand
ACTCAAGAAACAGAGCAGAATTATTTCATCCACTCTGTCCTGCATCGTGGTGTGGACACACATTTCAGCCTCTGCCTCTGTTTTAAAATGTGATGTTTAAAAGAGAGGTGAGCTGTAGGGGGGGCTGCCCATCCTAATCCTTGGTAAGCTGAAAAACTAATAGAAATAAAAGGTTTAAAATTAATTGTTTCTGCATAATAAATTATTAAGTTGTGATCTTTCTGCAGGATAACTCCAAGGAGACTAAACAAGCCTCTGGGGTAGGTCCAGTCAAGCCTTCGTCTACAATCATCCGTGATGGAAAGCAAAGTGAGAACAGGGGATAGGATGGCTTTTCTTTACGAGCAAAGCTAGAAACAAAACATTCACTGGCAGGAACTGGAAATGCCTGTCTGGTAGTCCATGGTTTTGCCTTTGATGTTAGTTTTATGATCTAAAAATTATTTGTCTTCTTGCTCAACTTCCTTTTCCCCTGCTCTACTTCACCAGAAGTCTTTAATAATCTTATATTTTAAAAGGCATCGGACACTTTCAAGGCATCAGGCACTTTCAGGCTTATGAAGACATAAAGCTACCTGACTTTGGGCTTTGGTTAGATTGATTCTTCAGAGTTTGGTCCATGCTTTCTGTTCATCTTCTTCTATGCTGTCACCAGCAAGCTTCCACATTTTGCTTTTCTTTTAAAATTGGGTGTTTAAAAGAGAGGTGAGCTGTAAGGGGGCTGCCCATCCTAATCCTTAGTAAGCAGAAAAAACAGAGCCTTTGTCCATTTGCTTGGATGGCCATCAGGTAACAGAGCAAGTGTTTGGCATCTTGGTCTGCATTTGAGATGCAGGACCTTTGGTAGGAGCAACAGGTTGAAGAATCCTGTAGAAAACCAGCAAATTCTTTCCAGGGGGTGAGCAGCCAAGCCAAAGGGATCTGCAAATGGTACCAGGTAATTTCTGAAGCAGGAACTGAGTTTTGCTTTGACGATTTCCACGTTGCCAAGGGGATTTTAATGCCCCTCAGGCCTGGCTTTGAGTTTTGTTTCTACATCAAGTGAGTGCATGGAGAACAATAAATCTGGGGCCAGATTTTCAGTGGTGGCCAGTGATAAGACAAAGGGCACAAACTGGAACACAGGAGATGCCATTTAAACATGAGAAGAAACTTCTTTACTGTGAGGGTGACAGAGCCCTGGGACAGGCTGCCCAGGGAGGTTGTGGAGTCTCCAACTCTGGAGATGTTCAAACCGCACCTGTACACTTTCCTGCGGAACCTGCTGTAGGGAACATGCTTTAGCAGGGGGGTTGGACTGGATGATCTCCTGAGGTCCCTTCCAACCCCACCAGTCTGGGATTCTGTGAAATACCATGAACGTACCACTTGCATGTTAATCTTGCTTTATCGTTCTTGCAAATTGTGGTCAGTTTGCTTCAGAAGGTCTCAACTACTGAATGAAAAATTTTTCTTCAGCTTAACAATTTACCCACTTGCAAAGTGGGTTCACCTGAGCTTCCCAGAATATCATTACTGCGTTGCAGATCTTTAAAAGAGAGAACAAATTAAAAGAAAGGCAACTGAAATAAGATTAGGTTGCTTATGGCTGCACAAGCAGTTTATATGCATTCCGATGCTAATTATAATGTTTCTTTTAATGTCATTTATTTGCATATCTTTTGGTGTATTATACAGCTTGCAAATTCTTAGCAAGCATTTGGAAACTATTATATGTTATTACTTCCTTAAAATCGTAACACTTAAATCAGGTCACCCAGCTGTTTAGCATCTGATAACAAGATTAGAGGGATTGATTGTACTCTCTGTGAGACTGCAAATACCTATTAATCTTGGAGACTTCAGAAGTTAATCAAAATGGTATTTTTCTTTTGAGAATGATATAAACAGTTGAAAATACATTCATAATTTGCAACGGGTATTTTAAGCTCTAAGGTATATTATACTTTTTGAATACTAATCTTTTTAGCTCTTACTGTAATTATTATAACTTTGCATGGTAGATAGTTAATATTCCAAGTTTCTGCTGTTTAGTATGTTGGAACTGTCCATGTTTTCATTACTTCCATCAATCAAACTTAACTCTCCTCCACCTCTAAGAAGTAATTATAATTATTTTTATTACCATATATATGCTAATGAAAGAACTATTTCCTGACATTTTAATTAATTCTCAAAATGCTTATGGACTCAAGGCTGATATTGTCTCAGAATGACTAGTGCAAAGAAAAAAATCAAATTATAATGTTATGGCTAAGTGGTATAAAGCAGGAAATACTGGTAAACGCAATCAGAACAGTCTTATTTTTGTAGTTCATCTAACTTCAACTTCTCCTTTGTGTAATTATAGATTTAAATGGTTTTGCTTTCAAGGTAGCTTAAATCTACATTTAAAAAAAAACAAAAGAAAACAAACAACAACAACAAAAAACCCCCAACAAACTTTTGACACACAGATACTTTAAAACCTTTACTTTTCTACATCTTTTCTCTCCTTGTTAATTTTTTCTCTTATTTTTTTGGTAAACTCTGTCTCCCATCCCCTGCCTTCATTGTAAGAAAACAAGTGAGGAAGCTCTGAAAATGGCAAAACACTTTTACGCAAATAGAAATAACATGTACTCAGCATTAGAACTGTGATTTTCACAGGTGTCTTAATCCATTTCAATGCCTAGAGCAGAAACTAGAAGTCAATAAAACATGTGTTTGAAAATCAATTGCATACTTTTGAAAAAAAAAAAAAAATAGAATAAGAGGAAAGCCTCCAAATTTTTGATTCAGCTTTAAAATTCTGCCTTGTTTCATTCCTGAAAATCTCAGCCATAGGCATATGTCAAAATAAATGTTGTTTGATATTTTAGAATCTTAACTGACCATCTGGTAATATGGGATTCATTTATTGTGGTGTTATACAAGGTGGTTTATTGAGGAGCTGAGCTTCAGAAAAGCTGCAGAGAAGTGTTAAGGGAAGACATATCATAATATTTGAAGATCTGTCTAAACAGAAATTAATTAATAGGCTACACCTTCTGTCATTTTTTAATTTATCTCCCAAAGGGACTGACTCTGAACCATGCTGGAAAGCGTCTTGTAACCTCTGCATCCCTCCCTTTGATCACACCACCTAATCGAGATGGACCTGGGGACTTGAGCCAGTCTTTGACTCGGGTTAGATTTAAACTCTTCAGATCTTTTTCCTTTTCCATCTAGGGCGGACCTCACCTTTTCTGCTCTGAATTCCTGTAGTCTCCTTCTGATACATTAGTGTCTAAGGAAGCAGAGAAATTTCTGTCGTGAGCCCAGGGAAACTTCAAAGAGTAGAAGGACTTGGCAAATATTTGCTTTATAATGGCAAACAAGGTTGAATATTAAAGATATGAAATACATGTCAGTGTTGGCAGCAGGAGTTTTAAAGTGAAGAATCTTGCAGAACTAACAACGTAATTTCTTCTTCTACTCATTAACAATTCCTTTATCAGCATATGTTGTGTTTATTGGCCCTCTCCTATCAAAATAGCATTAAGGGCAAATGTATTGAGTTCAGCCATTGCTGCAGCATGGTAGTTCTTGTGCATGATTTTTTTATTTTTTTTTTTTAGGTTTTTATGGTTTGGAGGAAGCTAGGAGACATTCATAAACATGTGCAGGGCTTTGCAGATGTTTATTCCCGCAGGGCAGTCAGCAGGGGGCAGATTCTAGCCTTGTAGTGGTGGCACGTGGTAGAACCTGTTTGGGACGTGGACTTTGTGACTGTGCTGGGGTTGGGTCCCAGATGTGCAAGTTTCATTCCTTCCTGTGCAAATGTTTTTTTTATTTATTTCTTCTTTTTTAGGTACAGGGTTTTGGGAAGCTTTGTGGAGCTTCAAATTAAACTGTAGAAGAGCATCCAGGGCTGTTGTATGTGAACTTCACCACAGGACCTGAATGAAGGTCTCTTGCACAAATGCCTCTGCTCTCCTTTCCTGCCAAGATTGCGAACACAGGAAAAATTTCCTTTGGTCCTGATGGCTTCAAGCCATCCAAGATACCAGGAGAAGGAGCTGGGAGGTCTTTAATGGTGTATGGATCATCTAGGAATTTGCCTTGGTGGCAGCACAAGGAGAAGTAGTATCAGTAGGATAGTTTAACCATGCTGTCCGTAACTAAGATGTCTTAAGTGATAATGTCACCAGAATTTGATTCTGGTTTGTACGGTTTGGATGGATTTTTACTTTCTACTACTAAACTACTAAAACTGTTATTCCTTTTTTTTTTTTTTTTTTTTCTAAAGACAATTAGTGCTGTGAAGTTGAGTATTTTTCTTTTTAAATCACAGTAGGTATAAACATTTTTTTACCTAGCTCTTAATAGCTGTGACTTTTTTGTTAGAAAGATCTAAGAAAAAAATCTTGCTTTTTTATTGACTGATACTTGAGTATTTTATGATGGCAGTAGAGAAAAAAAATCAACAACAGTTTTTCAGGTGAACGTTTTGTGTGGGACTACTTCTCATAACACAGTTTGTTTACGCAGAAGACAAATCTCCTGTGCTTTTATCCAGAGCTGTGTCAAAGCTGCTCAGCACTGTCAGCCCCCACATCAGACACATCAGTCAGACAAGGACTATGTAGGTATAGGAAGGGTAAGTTGGTGGAAAAGAAATGTCCTGAGAAGTAAATTCTGCTGTATGTCCACTATGGAGATAATGGATCCATGGTCTATTGAATAACTATTGCACCTCCTCCTAAAACCTGTCTCTTGTCCATCTTCATGTTCTACCTGTCCTCTCCAGGGCAGTGGTAGTGTGACTCTGGCAATGCAGACCAGGTGTGGGGACAGTTTTGAGATCAGTTAAGAAATGACTGTTCATATACAACAGCTACGAATAAAAAGCCTCACGACCAACCTATGTTCCTTTTTTAAGAATACTAATCTAAAATGTTATATTTAAAACACGTTCATTTCTGGAAAATCTGTGGTATTAGAAATGTAAATGAACGTTTTAATGGATGGAAACAAATTACTTCTAAAGTACTATATGAACTCCTGCTTCCTGAAAACTGAATTGCATATAGATGTAATTGAGACTTTGAAAAAAGATGGTGATATACAGATAGATGATATTTAATGACTTTGCATGGAAGATAAGTTTATACCTTGGAGAATTATGTAAATTTCTGTCTAAATTTCATATTGCTGTGTAGTATACAAAGCAGTGTATGTAAAACCACTTTGAAAACACAAAGGTCAAGCAGGTACAATAAATAATATTAATGTGATAGTAGAGTAACTGATGCTGAAACTGCAGGGATATGTGTGTGGTATTATAATTAAATTTCTAAGAATTGCAATGCAGGTGGCAAATGGACTGTCATCGGACTCAGTGTGCTACATAAAGGTGCTATGATTCATAAACTCACACAACTGTTTATAATTAGAAAAATCTGTCCCTCTAATGCTAATTGTGTGTTCAAAACTTTGGGTAGTAAGTGTGCAAGTAAATTAGTATTTAGCATGTAAGTAAATTAGTGTTTTTCTTTCACATTTTGATTCCTCAGGCTGTTATAAGGTAAAAAGTGTTGCTCTAGAAGGTGTCTCAGAGCTCAGCTTCCTTTGAATCAGCCCTCGCTGTACTGGGTTATACTGGAGGTGGACTTTAAACTTGAGTTTAATCGAGTTCCGTGTTCTGATGGAAACACTTGTAGATAAGTGTATCTATAAACCCTTTCATCCTTCTCCACCCACCACCTCCCATGTTTTTACAACAGCAATCCCATACAAGAGATTAAGTCCAATTAATAATTGTTTCCAGAGCTGAGTTGTAGGGTGAAATGAAGTTACTCTTGATTTCATTCCTGTGACCCTATCCTATAGTCCCTACAAATGAAGGAACATATATGTTTGAACATATGCCAGACCTCATTATTAAAATGCTTTTCTTTCTGCTTGCCTTCTCCTTTTCCCTGTAATATTATACGGGAAAAATAAAATATTTTTATTAACATATTTTCTAGATAACTTTTTCTCTGTTGTTTTCCTCTTTTTAATAAAGGAAAAACTTTGTCACTGAAATTATTTCAGGAGGGAGAGACTGTTTATATTCAGAAGGCAAGCTTTTTAAATATAGCTTTTCTTGGCTGCTTATAAATCTTTATCATCACTGAACTCCAGCGATCAAATAAGAACAGTTAAAACAGTTCAAGAAAAAAATAGGCTCTCCAGCAACCTCAGTAGTTTTAACGATCTGGTAAAAGACCAAACAAATAGACATAATCATAATAAAAAACTATTACATAGCTCATCCCATCTGAATTGTTTATGGGCTAAAAATTAAAGTACTTAAAATCATTAGAGGTTTCCTTTGCCTTCAGATACTGTCCTTTCCCACTGAGCTCATTGCAACCATTAAGACTCTTACCCAGAGAAATCCTGGGATAATAGAATCCATACTTCTCTCTTACTAAAGGAAAGTGTCTTAGTTCACTGATTTACTGTCTCTGCTTCATGACCTGATGACACCAATATTTGAGTTGTAGGTGTACATCTGTCCATCTCCAGCTGATACTCATAATCATACTTGAGTCTTTTAAAGTCTGTGGTAGTAAAGTAGTTTGGATTTATATGGGAATAACGTAGTCTCTGGCATTTTCAATGCAAAAAGGGCAGTAGAGTGGAAAAAAACAAAACAAAACAAAGCCAAAAACCAAACACTTTATGAGTTTTTAGAATTTGATAGTGCCTTTTCTGTTTTATTTTAGATTCGTCTGCTCCAGATCAAATTACATCTGGATTTTTCAGCTGGGCACAGCAATCTGGGTTAAAGGAGGCATCACAGTTGTGAGGGTCATTGATGCTCTTCAAACAAGAATGAAGTCATTGGGCTGTAGGTCTGTGCTGGCTTCCAGATCCAGAAGCTAACCAGAAGACCCTCTACAGCTGGTGGGGCAAGCAAGGTACATGTATGCCTACTGCAAAGGACTCGGCTTGTCAATGAGTAAGTGTTACAAGGACACATTTCTTTCAACTCAAAGGTCTGCTTCTTGAAGTAAGGACTTGCTGGTGTAACCTGTGCTGCAATGGGGAGTGCAGTTAAGGCTTTTCCCTTAACCTTACCCTGTAAGTATTTCTGTACTATCGATAACACAAGAAAGACGTGGACCAGTTAGAACAAGTCCCAAGGAGGCCACGAGGATGATCCGAGGGCTGGAGCACCTCTGCTGTGAGCACAGGCTGAAAGAGTTGGGGTTGTTCAGCCTGAAAAAGAGAAGGCGAGATCTTATAGTGGCCTTCCAGTACCTGAAGGGGCTACAAGGAAGCTGTGGAGGGACTTTTTACAAAGGCAGGTAGTGACAGAACAAGGGGAAATGGCTTTAAACTGGAAGAGGGGAGGTTTAGATTAGACGTTCTTAGGAAGAAGTTCTTGACTGTGAGGGTGGTCAGACACTGGCCCAGGTTGCCCAGAGAAGCTGTGTCTGCTCTTCCCTGGAAGTGTTGCAGTCAGGTTGGACGAGGCTTTGAGCAACCTGACCTAGTGGAAGGTGTCCCTGCTGATGGCAGGGGGGTTGGAACTGGGTGATGTTTAAGGTCCCTTCCAACCTGAACCATTCTATGATTTTATGATTCTATAAGAAGCAAAATACCTTTTAAAATTTCTACTTGTACGCTAACATGTGCTTCCACCCAGTGTCCTTTACTCCACTGCTCACAGGTTAACTAGACTCATGATAACTAGATATTTAATTCTTTTTTAAACGGGGTTTTTTTTTTTGGTCAAATGTTTTAAGGTCTTTTGTTTGCGTTTTAGGTGGGTTTTTTGTTTGGTTTGTTTTATTGTGTGGTTTTGATTTGGTTTTGGGTGGGTTTTTTTTAATATAAACCTTTGGCAAGGCTCTAAAGCAGAGAACTTTGTACTCGATCTTTATTCATGCTGCATGTATGCTGTCACAGACAGATGCTTTCACACAATTTTAAGGATGGATTTCTCTTTTCTTTCTGCTAGAGTGATTGATTTGCCCTATAAATCAGTTCCCACATAAAAGTCACAAGGAACAAGTGATAGGTCATGAAGCACTGAACTGATGTTAAGAATTTGCTTCCTTGCTTATATTTCTCCCTTTCTAATTCTGGTTTTAACCATTCTTATGCCTCCTTGTAAAGACTGCACTTCATTTTAATCTCTAAGTGTACTTGGACTGGGGGTGAATGAGCCTAATAAAGTAAAAGGGGAATAAAACCTAGGCAATCCTTATATGCTTGAAGGGCCTGGTACTTTTTACTGCTCCTGGGTAGAACCCTAATATAAATAAAAATACTATATTGTGTGAATCCTGGCTGCAGTCTTTATGAAGGATTTATTGTGAAGAAAACCCTAGGTGGATACACTAATGAAGTAACATTTGTTGATGTTAAATTTAGGAAAAAAATATCAATGATTGTTGCATTGCATTACTGAATTAAAGACAGAGTACTCAAGAAAAATATGTAAGCATGAATATATGGTATATATACTGATTTAATGTGTACAAAAATATATAAGTAAATATAACACACAATTGTTGGGTTTTTAAACGCAAATACATGGACTCAGTTACCTGGGATCATACACACTTGCCCAAGGACACTGACACCTACTTGTTAAAAGGTATTGTAGAAGATTACAGCTGTGAGGAAGCTGTGACTTTCTTTACACACTTTTGAAGGAGGCACAGAATCTTGCAGATTAGATGGATAGAAATCTTAATTTTGACAATGATGTCAACTAATGGTTGTAAAACACAGAGAAAATGGTTTTTTCACCTAAGAAAATGGAAACTGCTTTGATATTCTAGTAATTTTTATAGTCTGGTAAAAAATGCATTATCTTTTTAGTGAAGTTAAATATTTCTTTTTCTTAATGATGTATTTGTTATAAATGGCTTTGAAATTCACTATAAACCATTGTCATTTGATAGTCAAGGTGTGGGCACCTAACATGTTGTAAAACCAAGGACTGGGCTGTTGTATCACGTGGGTGAGACTCATTCCAGTACCCCCTATCTCCTGCTTTTATTGCTGCTGATGATGATGCAGGGATGATTAATTCTGAGGGTCTGTCTTCTCTCTCTCTGTCCCAGTTCCTTTGTGTCTCTCCTGTCCCGAGAAGCATTGCATGTTTTTCTCTTATTTAAGTCTAAGAAGTGCAGCAGATGAGGAAAGGGTATCTGGGGGAGGAGGCAGCTCTGTGGAGGAATGAGGGTGCTGGATTTTTATTAGCAAAAGACCTGCAGAGAGAACTCTTGTTAGAGGACGATCGGTGAGATTATGAACGGACATTACATGACAAATTGGTTGAAGGTTGACAGCAATGCATCAAAAGATCTTTTATATCTCACAAGCATGTCACCAACTCTCAGGCACTGTACAAGTGGATTTCCTTCAGTCCTGCCGAAGGCCAGTTGGGAATAAGTTTCCATTTGCATCAGGCACTGTACAAATGGATAATCTCTCCATTGAAGAATTTGCAGGATAAATAGACAAGGTAATATCTAACAGTTTCCAGATCACAAGTGGCAGAAGATATTACTGCTGTGGTTTGAGAGATTGCAGTTTGTCAGATTCTTTAGGTGAAGAGAGCAGAGTCTTAGTTGCACATAAGGAAAGAACACAAACTGTCAGAGGGTGAGAGAAGAGGGAGAAAAGGCCTTAAATAAGGTGAGGATGAACTTTCTTGCTTTTAGTAGAATGGCTTTTAGAATAAGTGTGAGCAGAAATAGGGAGCTGAGAGAGATATCCATGTGATCTCTTACCATCACAGTAATGGGAAACTGGCTTGGCAGCAACAGCCATAGCTGACTGAAAGAAGAGGAGATATATTTTACTGAAACTTGGTGAAAACAGAAGAGAAACAAACAGTAACATTGGAAAATTAACATTTTACTTTCTTTGCTATTTGTGAATCTACCCACATCAACACATTTTATCATTATATCCTTGTCTCAGATGTGAGTTTTGGTGCCTTGACAAGCCCAAGCTAAGAATTTCCCTGTTTATTTGTTTTAAAGAGTTCCAGCTGTAAGACCAAATGCTACTTTGAGTTCAGACTTTATTGTTTTGGCTCTCACAGTGGGGAGCTGAAAAGAACTGAGAGGACCAAGTGCTGCAGATTGAGATGGAAAGTGTCTACCACGGCAGATTTTCAGCCTCTTTGAATTGATTACAAAGGGTATGGTTATGTTGCTTGATTAAGTACAGGAAGGAGATATTCAATTTCATTTTTCTTCTGTGATTCACTCATAATAATACCATGTGTTGTATTATTATGTAGAGTACATTTGTATACACATCCTGTAAATACATGGAACAGACACTATTGAGCAGGTAGAAGAATGGAAAAGGTTGAATGAAGAAACAGGCAGGGAAATGTTAGGAATTAAATTGGGCCACTTATATCAGGTTTGGTTCTAGGAGGAGTTGCATAGCACAGCCATGAAGTACAAGACCACTGAAGATCTCTTTAAAATGTAAGAATACTGGACAAATCTAAAATAATTATTGTTTTTCCTCTTCTTCCTCTTTAAAAGAAGAAACCAAAATAACTCATTTTGCTAAAAATACTTCATCTTGTAGTTGAAATAGTTTGCTCTGTTAGTCTTCAAGGTTGCTCACAATACAAAATAATTTCTTTGGACTTGAGTTGGAATTTAGTGATGCACTTGATGAAAATGAAAATTTTATGTTATCTGTTTTTTATGTGCATTTGTATTTATCTTTGGGCTTGTTTCTAATTTGACAGAGATACCTAAAATGCCAGATCAGCAAACTTCTAATTGCCTCACAGAACCAAAGAGTTAGGTTGTAATAATAATCATCCTTTGCACATCAATGAAGAAATAGGAAAAAATGAAGAATGGACTTGAGAGATTTGAACTTGGGTAAATATAAATTTAAAACAAAGTCAAGGAGTCTCCTAAAACATGAACTGTGCTCCTGGATTTTGGGCAAGCATCCTAGAAGCTAAGAGTACTATAACCCACTGTTAAGTGAGTTTTTCCTGTGTGCTTAGCTGAGCATCTGTCCCATGACATTTCTTACCAGTGAAAACATGGTTTTCTTGAAGGGAGTTTTGCAATCACTTTCTATGGGGTTGATATTCCATCTTTTCACCTCAGAGATATTCATAGCTTGCATAATGCCTGACAGCAACTTTCCTTTCTTCAAGATGTGGAGAAAAGAAGGTTAGTGATAATGGAAGATAAATATAGGCAGTAACGATTAGTGAAAATGATTGATAAATGGGGTGGGGAATGGGAACAAATTTGAGACACAAAAAGGCAGAAACAAATCTTTAAATTTAGAGTTCTGTCCTCGAAAAGTCCCTGCCTGTCAAATATGCGGAAATAAATTATGAAAATCTTGGCATTTGATATTTCGCAACGACAGCTATGACATTCATGAGATGTATGCTGCTAAGTCATTGCCCACGGCAGGTTTATACAGCATGCACAGCTCCTCCAGGAAAGGAGCAGCACACTTGAATATGTTTTAGAGGCTGCAGAATACACTGTCAGGCCGGGCTCGTTTCTAAGGCAGTCTGAAATCTTGGCTGTAGCACAGAGATATCCTTTCTGTAAGGCATGTGGTCTGAGTGCCAGTTGTGTCACTTGGGTACATCCATACAAAATTGCTTTAGGTGGTTAAACATTTATAGAATCATAAAATTGTTTGGTTGGAAAAGACCTTTGAGAACATTGAGTCCAACTGTACCTGTCCACTGCTAAACCATATCTCTGAGCACCTCATCTACCCGTCTTTTAAATCCCTCCAGGGATGGTGACTCAACCATCTCCCTAGGCAGCCTGTTCCAGTACCTGATGACCCTTTCAGTGAAGAAATTTTTCCTTCCATCCAATCTGAACCTCCCTTCCCTTGGTGCAACTTGAGGCTATTTCCTCTTGTTGAGGCCATTTCCTCTTGTATTGTCACTTCTTTCTTGGGAGAAGAGACAAACACTCATCTTGCTACAATCTCCTTTCAGATAGTTGTAGAGAGTGAGAAAGTCTCCCCTCAGCCTCCTTTTCTCCAGGCCCAACAACCCCAATTCCCTCAGCTGCTCTTCATAAGACTTGTTCTCTAGCCTCTTCCCCAGCTCCATTGCCCTTCTTGGCCAATTGGATGTGTCTCTCTTGACATCAGTGACAAAAGTCCTGTTGATTTCCATAGAGCTGCATTTCCTCCACATGCTCCTGGTACCTTACCGTTTTCTTCCACACTTCAACTGAGTTTTCAGAAAATGTCTAAAATATTGCATTTTCCTCCTTAAAACTTTCCTTTTAATAACTACCATAAAAACAACATGAAGACAAGTTGGCGTCTAATGGACTCACAGCCCAACTCATCATGCTAATTATTTTCATTCCTTATTTCCTGTATTTCTTTCTTTGTCTACACCTGCCTGTTATTTTTCGTGTAGACTCAAAAGGTTGTTTATTCATTTTGTACAGCACCTGGGACAATTGATTCCTTTCCCTAGAGATGAGCTTCTAGATGCTGTAATACAAGGTTGTTTATTCATTTTGTACAGCACCTGGGACAATTGATTCCTTTCCCTAGAGATGAGCTTCTAGATGCTGTGATACTTGAAAAATAAAATAATTAAAAAAAAAAAAAAAAAGCTTTTTTCCAGACAGGAGACTATTATAATAAAAAACCCCCACCATTAACACTTATATATATATATATGTGTGTGTGTGTGTGTGTGATTTTTTTAATTAAGACTTTTGAATTTGGAAATTACTCATGATCTAAAATAGTATAAACCTTTATTATAGGGATTCTTCTTTTCTCATTATTTCATAGAAGAAAATAACTGAAAGGTCAGGAAAATTTCAAATGTCCTACGATGGTATTAGATGGATCTTGTATTTATTTTTTGAGTTACAATATTTAAATGTCAAGCATCCCCTGGTGAAATAAATTATTCATTTTAATTAGAAAATGTAATTTTTAAAAATTCATTTATTGGTGACTAAGCAGCATATTCAGTGACAATGTTTCTTCTTTTGTACAATAGCTGTGTACTTTGAGATAATGTTCTCATTAACCTAATTGCAGCTACTGTATTGAACTGTAGGTTGAGATCCAAAGTGTCATGGCAACTAGCAGAAAAGCTCTGCAAGCCTCTGCTTTCTCAGTATAGTCTCAAAAATAGATCCTTATTATAAGAAATAAGGAAGTAAATCTTCTTAACAAGATAAAGCTTGAACCAAGAAAGAATTTTCCCCTTTGCATTTGATGATAAAGCATAAATTAAGCATTTCTGCTTCAATTTAATTAGCATAAGCTGTCATAATAATGTACCCCATAAGTGTTTGCTTTTCCCATCTAAAGCAAACCTCCTGTGTTCAGGAGATTTACCGTAAATCACTGAATATTAATTTCTTGGCTTTTATTGAAGAACATTTTACACAGTCAGCTTAGGAGAGAGAAGAATCGTTTTCTTTCCCTTGCAGGAAAGATCTTATTTAATACTGTGATATTAACTAAAAGGAACTCTGTGAAATGCTGCTCCAGTTTTATGATCTCACTGAACTCTGGAGACTGCTGGAAGTGGGAATTTCAGAAAATAGGAAGTGTATATTTTAAATATGTCTGACTCAAATGCTTGGATAGTATTATGTCTCTCTGTTCACTGCAACTCGTGTAATCTTTCATTTCATTAACACTTGTAATGCTAATTAGAAAATCACTTTGCAGTTTAATTCATAGAAATACATGATTCCATACAGGCTGAGTAATGACTGCAAAACTGCTGTAAATTCAGAAGAGAGCTTTGCATGAATAAAGATCCCAGTTTGAGCCTAACAAATTATATAAGTGTAAAACATAATGGAGCGGAGTCTACTTACACACTGGTGCTCTTGTAATCTCATCAAACAAAGCAAAGGTTTTTACTGTATGTGCTATTTCCTTTGTCTTATATATATATATATATATGTATATATATGTATATATATAGTTTTCCCTCCACATTTTGGGGTTTAGTTTTTTGGTTTGTTTTGGTTTATTTTCAGTTTGGGGGTTGGTTTTTGTTTTGTTTGGTTTTTTTAAATTTATTTTTATTTTTTCCCCTGAGAAGTAAAGTTTCAGTATATTGGACTTCATTTCAACTGATTACTTAGGTCTGTGCTTTCTGGAGATCTTAAAATAATGTTCCATCAAATTATAATTTCATGAGCTTTTTATACTCTCTGTCATTAACTAACTGATTTTGGAAACAAATATTTATGAGTTCCATTTGGTTTTCATATGCTTGCCTGGGAAATGGGACAGCTGGGAGCAGCCTGCTGCCAGGGCCACTCATGCTACCCAGGAATGGTTCCCTTCTACTCCCCACCATGGCCCTGATGAGACATAGGGCTTGACCTTAATGGATTACTGGAATTTTCTGCTTCCAAACATCACTTTTCCAAGTATCCCTGTTCCCAAGTTATCTAAACTTCTTTCACAGATAAAGACCTTCATAAAATTATGTCCTTAACCAACCAGTTTGTGTTGAGTAGCTGGAAAGTATAGACCTGAAAAAGAAATGCCAAAATCTAGAATCTTTTTCTTTCCTCCTCTAAAATCCAGCCCAAATAGCAATTTATGAGAAAGGGAGAACAATAAATAGTATATAGTTAACACTGATACTGGCTTCCTAGGAAACACAAGATGGGCTAGACCATAAGTGATTGTCCCTTGAATTCTGGAAATATCAATAGGTCCTTAACCAGAACGTGGTAATTCCTGTTATTGTGGCAGAGTTTGGCAAAATAAGGGCCAAATATTTAACTCAGTGTTCCAATAGTTGTTCGCAAAACACACATTTGCAAGGCTTTTGGTGATGGCATTTCATATCCAACCATTTGACATGCAGAAAAAAGCACCTGCATAAATGGAGTTGTGAATTTTCAACTCTGCCGTTGGTACACAAAAAATGTAACTTGTCTGCACAATTTTGTAGTCATAAACATTTATGTTTGCAAATTAAAGCTGGTCAGGAGGTAAATCCAACTAAAATATAAATGCAGAAGCGGTGACCAATGCAATACACTGTCTGGTCGACTGCACTTAATTTCCTTTGTGAGACTTTAGACAGTAAAAGCAAATCCCACACTGAAAAGTCACTACTGCTCTCTGACTGTTGGAAAGCTGGAACACTAGTTTCAGCTTTTTATGAGGTCTGATATAAATCTCAACGAATCCTCCATGAATGAAATGAATTGCAGTCTCCAAGTGTCTCTTATTTTGCCTTAAATTAAACCAGTGCATATTTCTAAACTTTTTTTTTCTTTTATACCTAAGCATAAATGTTTTCTCTAAAGTCTTTTAAGTACTTAAAAGGATATGTAATTTTGTACTTCCTAAATCCCTTTCTGTAAGGAAAAGAACATAAGAGGTCTACAGAGATTAAGGACTCAATTTAAAAGTAATCAAATACTCATTTTTTTCCATGAATATTTAGACCAGTGACTTGCCAGAAGTCACACCTGAATCTGACAAATTCCAGGCTTATTTTGCTTCAGTCAAGGACTGTTACTTTCTCCTGTCCCTGCTCCTCCATAGGATTCCTTTTTTTTCATGCTCTGACTGCCCTGTGCAATCTGGAAACATGTCTGCTGCTGCTGCACTGAGCATGAGCAGAAACAAAAATCTCAGGTTGAAGAGCAGCAGGATAACTGATCACACCACTGAACTTCTTATTCTCCATCACTCTGCAGCCCTCAAGCAAACATGAATTCAGGGAGAGGGATTCACAGAAACAGCATTGTATACCTAGCAAAAGGCTGTAGAGTTTTGAAACTAAGTCGTATTGCAAAGCTGATTTTGCAATTTGTCAAATACAATGTCCTTAAGCTATATTCAGCTTGTTCTAGTTCACAGCTGGAGGCTTTCCTTCTTTTTATACTAAGACACAGTTTTAAGTTACAAGAAATTGCACAATGGAACTGGGTGAAATTTGAAATTTATTTTTTAGTGCACTGAAAACTTTATTTTATTTTATTTTTTTAAATCCCCACCTCCTTTGCCAGTGGTGATTATTAGATCTTCAGTTTCTGTGGTGTTCCTACGTGTATTGAAGTATTGCATTAGCTCTAGGTGCTGGGAGCTCTTTTCTTCCTAACAAACGTCAAGAGTTGTTTTGCTAATTCTCCTACGTGTCATCCTTCCTCATTTATTCTCCCAATGACAATGATATCTTTTACAGAGACACTACCCCTGAAGCTGTCACCTTATTTATTCCTTCCTCTGTCTTGCCTTGAGGAAGAAGATAAGCATGAGGACAGTGCAGAGGGTTTCTCACATTTGTTTAGATCTGTTTAATCTGCTTGGAACTGTTGTGTAGATCTGGCCAAAACAGGTATAAATATCTATATTTTTATATTTTTTTAAAGGTATTTTTTCTTAAATATACATGTAACATTATAATGATTGAATAAAATTATTTTGTGACTACAGTGTCCTTTATGAATTTCTAGTCTAGCCTCTAAATAACAGAGCCAACCTTTTTCACCAGTTCTACCACTGTGCTCATCATGCTGTTGAGATACACCTGATCTTTCAAGAAAGTGCCTGATGTTGACTTAGAGAATTCAAGTAATGAAAAACCTTTAACATCCCCAAACAAGTTAACAACTAACAAATGCTGCTGTTGAGACTGCTTGCCTTTAAATTCCCCTCAACTAAAATATTTTCAGCTCCTTCTAGAATTTTATAGAAATAGTGGCTTTTATTATTTTTCCACAAAGCTGGTGTTAAGGTGGACACCTATTCTCCTTCTAGATTTCTTCCTGTAATAATTTCTGCTGTTATGACAATTTCTGCTGCTGGTGTTTTAAATCTTTTTTTATTCTTATGTTCTCTCTCAGGAGGAAACATGCTTTTTCTCTGGCCCACTGCTCCCTTGCACACTCCCTTTTCTTTAAAAAAATATTTGCTTATCACTTCTTCTTTCATTGGTGTCTGAGATGGCTATTATAAGAGTAATGCATACTCTAAATGCAAGAAAATAAAAATTAATGCATAATCAATTGTCTTCAAAGGTCATAAAGCATCCAATGAAACTTGATGGGAGATGGATGTATAATTTAACTATCTTTAAAATCCTGGCCACAGGCAATATTATTATCTATTAAGATGCACTAGTATGAGTCATATTCTTTTCACCACACAGGAAGATTTCTTTTGGTAATCTGAAGTTCACAGTAAAAAAGGCAACTAGTTGAAGGAGAAAAAAAAAAACAGAAGAAAGGATTTCAAATCTTATCTTGGTGTATAAGAACTCAGAGACAACAGAAGCTCTGCAGATGTAATGATTTGTACTAGATGAGAAATAACTCAGGTGAACAAAATGCCAAAAAAGGGAAGATATAGACTTCACAATATTCAAATAGATGATACTTTGAAAAGGAATAAAGTTTATGTAGTACAAGGAAAGGTTATAAATACGATTAGGAGGAGGTGGTGTTTGGAAGAACAGAAAGGGAATAGCAAAAGGAAAATACAAGAAAGGATGAGAATAAATATATAGATGTGTTCCACACTGGTGTGCACAGATTTATCATATGTTATCTCCTCCATTAGTACTAGAAATACTGACAAATCTCCAGAAATGTAATTAAATAATTCTCCACTTAAAATATTACCTTCTAAAAAGATGTTATTCTGCACATGCATTTAAATCAGTTTGCAATGTTGTTGGAAGTAGTTTTTTATCATCAAGGTTTTTAATATTTCACATGCAAATTTATTTTTTCAAGATATTTTTTTGCCACTGTGTCATGCAATCAGAGATCAAACCAGGTAGCAAAGTATTTCTTTAACTCCTTGACGTGTGTTTTGTATGCTGAGTGATGATTCAGTTTGAACATGTTGCTGAGGACCACTTTGCATTAGTACCATTAACTATCTCAGATCAAATCTAGGAAGTTTTAGTTTGGCTCCATCAGGTAAATGAGGGTTGATCTGTTTGATATCAGCTTCATTGCACCTCTTCATTTATGTTGCTGCCTCAAGAAGTCTCATGACAGTAGAATGCCTTGAAGATACACATTATCTAAGCTCATTCCTCTGAAGCGTTCATTCTTATTTCTGACTGAGGTACTGAACTGGTGGGTTTTTTTCCTTGTAAAATAAATAATGTGTCATGAAAAAGTATTTTCACACTGCATGGAAAAATCAGCTAATGTTATAAAGTGCAAGGACTGGGAAGACACTACAAAGTCTATCTCACTTGTGAAAGCGTAAGGAAAACCAAACTGCTGAGGATTACAGAGCAACTTTAAAAAGGGAACTCATGCTGTTTCTGCTTGCAGACCAAATTGTCCTAAACAGAGATCCAAGATTCAAAACCCATTCCTCAGTGTTGCATCCTGCCTACACTTGCTCTCTTCAGTATTAAATGGAATTATGGCTTATGGAAAAAAAAATAAATGTTTTCTATTTGAAAAACTTTTTCCACAGTGGCTGTGAAAAATACACATTCTTAGTTATAATGGGTTCACATTTCTTATAAACAGCTAGTTTTATTTCTCCTATGCAAGGAAGCACAGTTTGTTTCAGTTCTAAGGAAGAATCTAACTGCTTTCATATATCTATCAATAATTAAAAGAGGAGATTATAAGCATTTTCATCAATCTCTCCAAAATACTACCTGAGTCCTGTCTAACTAGGCTAAAAGATAGGTTTCAAAGGCAAGGACCCTTCAAGGACATCCAGAAACCAACTTTAGGTGATTAAAAGGGTTTGCTTAGCTTCCCAGCTGATTCACAATCACTGTAATTCAAAGAGAGTCATTCCATGAAAGTTCAGTATTAAAAGATTCCCTTCTCTAGAAATTCTCCAAAATGTTTTGTTCTGGTGTATTCCAAGAGACACTCTGTGGAAATCTGAGCTTTTCCTTAAAGACAAATAAAAAAAAAAAATCCAACCACAAACCCACACATAAAAAACCAAACTACTTTTTTTTTTTAGTAAAAAAATTAATCCATTTTTCTTTTATAGTTATGCTGAAAACAGTCAGCTACCTCTATTAAGCAGAAATCATCAAACAGATTTTGGATTCTGTATTTATTTTATTTATCTATCCATTTACCAATGTTTAACAATTGATGTCTACTTAAAAAAAACAAAAACAAATCAACAAAAAAACCCCAAACCCTGAATTTGGGATGATCTATAAGTACTTCAGCAGAGTGGTGGAGGACATCAGTATAACAGTGTTTGAAATGTGCACTTATTCATTTAGGAATTTCCAAAAAATAGTGTTTTGTGAGGAAATTTCAAGACACTGATGCAATTTTCCAGCAATGGGTGAATTATCCTGTCCCTTCAATTCATGGTAGAGGTTTGCATAGTGCAGGCTTGTCAACCTGTGGATTTTGAGAGTGCAATTCTAATGTCACATTACAAAATAAAGTCAGTACGATCTTCACATTTTGAGGTAAAAAGAGAGATTTTAGTGCCTTTTAAACAAACTAACTGGGGAAGGTGAGAAACAGCAGCAATCATAGGAATATGAAGTGCTGAAATATACAATTAGAAGAGGTGTCTGAAAACTTAATAGAACAGTGACATGTTGTCACCAGCAGCTCAAATCCCATAATGACATTTGCTATAAAGCATGTCGAAATGAAAAATAGGTGTAAGCTGATGTGTGGAGTGTCTGAGATTTCTGTGCTGCTGATGGATATTCTTAAAGAAACAAAAGAAGTGACAGGAACATAAACTTCAGTGGTGATTATCCTGTAATTAAATGGAAGCAATAAAGGATCAAGGTAATAGAATGTGGAACAGGACTTATGAAATATGAACAAATGTTGACTCAGGAATTCTGCTGAAAGAGTCCAAGATGTAGGCATAACCATAATAGTCTGGTTGTCTCTAGTGCCAGATTTGTGTGCCTGCTGTAAAACAAAGCAGACAATTCCTATTTCCCCCATGGTCTTGCCCTTACTGTGCCACATCACATACTGGTTTATAGCTCCTGGGTAATTGTGAAGGACCTTGGTAGTGCATTTCCTAACGTAACACAACAGATCTCACAATCCTCACTGTACTTTCCTGGTCTTTCTCTGATAGTCACTGACAGTAGATATGTGCTTTTCCTCTGGCTGCCAGACTCCAGCCTAATTTTCAGTTTAATAGACCACATATTATTTCAGGAGAGCACTCTCTGGTTTATTTTAGTGCAGTCAATACAGTCAACCAAGCGCTGAGTTCTCAGCTCAGGAGCTCAGAACAAAAGGTGTTTCTTCTTTCCCACAACCTTTGTCTTGTGTGAGTGTTATTTCAAACAAACCTGACTAGAGACATAAAAAAAAATTAATGATGAATCCCAAAATATGATCCATCTGCTTCAAAAGCTTCAACGTTTGAACATGAGCTATTAAATGTTTTCTGTTGTTTATTAATAGATAATAGTAAAGGGAATTCGTTAAATACCTTCAAATAATATTCTTAGAAAAAAATTAGCATTTCTTTCATCAAACACATTTTCTACTATTTACCAGCTTGTAGAGTTAATTTTAATAAGCTGAAAGCAAGTAATACTAACAGCAAATAATTCACCCTAAATTCTGTATTGAATGCATCAGACCCTTACTAATCCACATTTTGCTAATCCTCACACTTTATAACTCACACAAAAGAGCCTCTCCCTTCACCTCCCATCTCTTTGCAAAGATTTAATATCATAATGTTTCAGTGACTTCTCAGACTATTGGCACCTTATTATTTATACAGCATAAATAATTAAACTAGACCCTCTTTTTAAAATTAAATGAGCCACGTACTTCTGAACTAGTTACCTTATTTATAAATTGTACCCAGAGCTGATCATCTCTTACATGTAGTTGAAGTGTTCACTGACCTCTTGTTCTGAGGCTTCAAAATTAGGGAAGTCACCCAGGCAAGGACAGGCTGTAGGGGATGAAATATGGACATGAAATATGAAATATGCTGCCTATTTATCAGCACTATGATGCTTACACTTTTTTCCCTCTGTTTTCTTGGAAGCCAAAAGCCACTGGTTTTGGTGAAGATGTGTCCAGGTGTTTCTGATGCTCACTCAGCCATTGACCATGACACACTGGGACTGATGACACAACCTCACACCTAGTGAGTGGGACTTGTGGAAAACTCAAATTTATTAGCAAGCAAATACTTTTGTCCTTGCTCATACTTTCCAGTTGCTAGTCCATCACTGAATGGACGGTATAGCCAAGGTGATGTGGAGATGAGTTCCAAGTAGCTTGGAAGGTGTTTCCATGGCCCAGGAGACACAAAATCCTTTCCAAGGGCTGACTGCTATGCAGCTGTCTCATACAGAGGGAGATCTCCCTGTGGTTACTGGTGGTTTAGGTGATAATACTTTTAATTTATCAGCATCATCATTTCCATGCATGTTTTTAAAAGATTAAAAAACTAATTAAACAATGTAAGAAGTCCTTGGGCCAAAAGTGCATTGCATGTGGCAGTGCACAAGCAGAGTGTTTTGTCATGCAGGGAAAGCTCAATAATGTAGATGCATGACTTGTTTTAAACCTCATAGAGTAATATTTGTTCTGAGTTACCTGAATAAATCTCTGTTTAATTCCTTGGTGATGACAGTCAGAATTTCTCAACTCTAAGCTTTATGCCTTCAAATTTAGCATTTGGAAATCCTGATTAGCAGCACAGGCTGTTGGAAGGGCAGAACCAAACCATAGACCAAGCTTGTGTAAAGCTTTTTGTAGCAAAGACAGCTAAATAAATAAAACATGCTTCCTTCACCACTCAGTGCAGTCACTTGGGCTGGGTATTTCATGCTGAAAAATGTTTATAAAATAAAAATATCTGACTTAAAGGCATTCTAACATCTCGCAGCCAGCACTCATCAATATATAGGATTGGGTATTAGCTGTGAATATTAAAGGTAGGAATATGCTTTACTTGTGCAGACAAAACTCCAAATGAATTCAGTTTGGGTTACGTGCATGTAATTACAACGGCTTGGTCTCTTTATGTATGTGTTAGCTGAAAACAAATGAGATTTGTTTGATGTTTCACATTGCACCATGGATAAAAGATCTGTAGCAAATAGCAAACCTATTGCTTTGATCCTGTCTTGAAACACAGGAATGTAGTCTAAGGTCTCAATCCAATTCTCAGACACAAGAAAACATTTCTGATCATAGCACTGACTGAAGGAAGGCTACATATCTTGGTATTTAATTAAAAAAATAATAGTAAGAAGAATACATTTTTTCTTAAGTAATTACTTTCTTGCATCATGATGAGCAGTGCACACTCGGCTGTCAAGGCAGCAAATATAAAAACAAGCACACAAAACTCAAACTCAGAATAATGTAACATAGTGGCTGCTCCATGCAGAGGCTAGGGAAAAAAACCCCAAACAACCTTTCCTGTCCTCTATTGCAGATGGTGTATTGCAATGAATCAGATAAACACTGATGCATTTAAAATTCGACAGAACAAAATTATAGATTGAAGTTTTATTAACCATTTGGATGGAGTTCTTAGTCTTTGCAGTAATAGCTGCACAACTTGGAAAGCGACTGTAACAAAAAAAATCAGTTTATAAAAAGTGAAGAAACTTTAGCAAAGCAAAAGAGTATAGGTAGAAAAAAAACATACCTCAAAAATGCAAAAATACTCTTTTTTTATTTCCAATGAAAACAGGATTAAGCTTGAGGGTACTTAAATTCTCACTTATTGAGAAGTGGGAAAAACGTATGCTAAAGAGCAAAAAGGGTATCAGGAAAAGACTGCTAGACTATATTATAGTTTTAGAAATAATATCTAAGGTAAATGTATAAAGCAACTAGAGAATGAATGTTTGCATTACTTTCAATTTATTTCAGTACTCATATAAGACACCAAAATACATCCAGGGTTAAATAACCTCATTATTCTGGAACATCGATGGAAACTTTCTCCATCAGAGAGAGAATCTCATTTAATTGTTTTAGTCACCTTTGCCTTCTGTATTGTCAAATTAAGCCCAAGAAATATATTTATAGATAATAGATATTTTTGAATTCAAAGATCCCTAGTGAAAGGAAGAAAGTTTTAATGAAATTAACATAGACTTTGTATCAATCTTTAAGTTCAAAGGAGACTATTAGTTGTAAGGGCTGGAAATCTAACTCTTGTGGAGGTGGGTCATGAATAACGTACTAAGATTTCAATTTATCCTATTTTAGCTTCTCTTTTTCTTCCTCCATTCCTAAAAAAATATATTTTATATTACCTGAAGAAGCAAGAAGTATCAATATACTGAAACAATAGTATTTTTTCTTGGCTGGACTACTTATTTATATGAAAATATGACATTTTAACTATAAGAACAATTATTGTATTCTGGACAATATCATACAAATGAAGATTACAGTTATTCAAAGGTTTATTTCAAGACTAATGGTAGAGGAAAGTGTTTATACCTGAGCATCACATAATGCTGAACCAAATGATGAATTTTCTTCAAGAGGGTCTTGGACTGTGATTGGAAATTCATGCTGAAATGAGCAAAACCTTCCCTCCACTCAGATGGGACTTCAGGAATGTCTTTAACTTCTCTTCTCTGTTTGTGCTTTTGAGTGCCTTTGGTTTTCTGGAAACTACTTTGCTCTTTTATTCTCTACTTCAACATATGGCCAATGAATAGGAAGCAAAAAGGGTGTGAGACTGTTAGGCTCTGACTGTCTTTTAAAATGAGTATAATTATTTTTATATCAATATTGTCTTCAGAGTCTCATACCTACTTGCCCCATAAACTAAGAAATAAATTCACTTGGGCGAATACTTCTCGATCTGTCATGAAGGAGAGTCATAGACTACAGAATTATGGAGAACAATATAAATAATATGGACAAGAAGATATATTAGCACTGATATGAGCACACTGTAACACTTTAGGTTGTTCAATACACAATATTTTGCCTTTCCAGGATAAGTTCTTTGTGCAGTGTTTCAACAGGTTCATTCTCCAAAGGAATGGGTCAAGTCATCAGGCAGAGTGAATAAGTATGAATGTTAATTTTGCAGAAATAAAAATGCAGCATGCACCATATGTGAAGACTGCTTTAGGATTGAGTGTGTAAAGAGCAGAAACATTTGCTCAGGCTTCTCCAGAAATATTTTATAACAGCAAAGGGTCAACTTATTCTGTATGGTAGAAGTTACTCAGCTGTTCCATCAGTCATTTATAGCTTTTTTTTTTTTTTTCAAGTATTTGATCACTGAAAACATGGAAATATTTTCTCTTTGCAGTGCCATGCCAGTTCCTGTTTATTCCTTCTGATATTTTATTTTTTTTAAAAAAACCTGCAAATCTGTAATTAAAAAAGTCCAAATGCAGGATTAATTACAAATCAAGAGTATTTTGAAAGCAGGAAAGAAAATAAACAACTCTGGTAAAGGGAACAGATGGGATTACAAACTAAATTGCCATCATTAGCATTATGAGTCCTATAATTAGTTATTAGAATAACAATACATATCTAATATTAATATGAGATAACACAAGTGTTGTTGTAGGGATAGAAAAAGAAAAGAAACTTGGAAAGGTTGTAGTTAAGGATAGTTGAAGCCTGACTTCTTGCTAATAATCTAGGTTTGACTTGCAAGACTTAAATTCTGATTTTTGTGGACATAATTCTAATTTCCCAGGTTTTAAAGCAGAAACTGGCCTCAGTGATGTCTCCATATTACAGGACTCTCTATTTTATGAAGATGATCTGCTATTTCCATAACTACCTTTCATACAGTCTTAAGAGCATTGCCAATACTAAAGCATTCTGTACTCGATCTAACTCCCATTGAAACCAGCAGAAGGGTTACGAGGCTTATTTGCTCATTTTGCTTTAATGAACTGAAATTAACGGGGATGAATCATCTGTATCTTGTTACCTATGACAACTGCTTCTGGGTGCCAGTTTCCACATCCCTGTGCTGGCAGTGCTGTAGAGATCCACTAACATCAGATCTCTGATCAGGATCCTGCCACCAAACAACAGTCCTAGCTCATCATCACACCTAGTGCTATCAGAAAATAGGTGGACAGCAATCCCCAAGGGAAAGTTTGGGTGGATTGAAGCAGCTGACCCTGTGCAATTTCAGATACCTTGTGTTTTCTGTATTCACAGAGTGAGAAATCTCTGCTGTCTAGCCACACATGTTGTTCTGGTTTATTTGATGGCTTTATATTGGGATTTAGGCTCTAAAAACTTACTGCTTATACAGAGAATAATATTTTTAGAATGATTTGGGCTCTAAATACTTACTGCTTATATAGAGAAGAATATTTTTAGAATGATGTGTGTATTGAAGACTGGTGTAACTGTCTCTGAATAAGACTATGAGAAAGTGGAATGGTCTTTTATTATTGAAAAAAACATTGACCTTCATTTCCAATAAGTACAATGCAGGTGAGGATGTTCAAATTATAAATAAAAACTGTATACATGGTAGACCAGTGCTTTTCCACAGTAGTGGTTTATATTTGCTTGAGATCTGGTGCCACACACTTGTTACACAGGACTCAGCCAGTGTAAGTCAAATCAGGAAATTATGACGAGTTGTCAGGTTAGGTGAAGCAAAAACTAAGCCTGAACAGTAAACATTGATATAATTAATAGAAAACTGAAGTGAGTAATAAGATGTGTCTTACCTCTGAATGGTTTTACTTGATTAGAGAGCTAAAAAATCTAATTGAAACAATTGTATGGTTAGTTCCATTTAATGGCTGTTGTACAGTAAAATATACATTAAGAAGAAAAATGTTAATTGCTGATTTGCTGAATATACCCTATTGGTAACATTTAGTTGTAAAAAGATATATATTTTAAATGACTCCTATTTTCCCATCTTCTTAAAATTAATCTACCAACAAAATAATACACAGTGTAAGCAAAACTGGAGTTCAAAGGTCTAATTTCTAATTCAGGGAGGCATTAAGTATATGCTTAACTTTGACCAAATGCATAAAGCTATTAACTTCTAGGACCATAAAGAAGTGTTCAAAGTTAAATGGGTGCTTAGGTTATTATTCATACAGGGTTGCTTTCTTGAATCTTACTCCCCTATTAGCACTCTCTATAGCAGCAAGTCCCATTGAGATCAGTGATACTCATTGCCAGAAAAAACCCAAAAACAACAAAAAAACTGTTATTGACTACAAAAAGGAGGCAGAACCTGATTCTGATGTCTAAGTATGGGTTTATTATTGCAGTGAATGATTTTTTGTGTCTGATATTTAAAGGCAGTCAGGTAGCTAGCTGAATATTTGTGCCTGTAGTTAATTCTGAATGCAAACAAGAAGCTGCCTTTAAAAATAAGGACTCATGTTTTTGGGGAGTCCCAGAAAGTAGGTAGCCTGGGCAGTAAACTGACGTAACATAGTCCAGAGTAAAATCGTCTTATTTTTTTTTCACAAGAGTAAACATAAGAGAAATTGAGCCTTTTAATTTTGAGTCCTAAAAACTTCTTTACCAACATGGATCAGAGAGAGCACTATCAGATCTCAGTTTCATACAGAACAGACATATCACAGCTATTCATAAATGAGCTACTAGTCTAAACCAGCCTTGAAAGCATAAAGTAGAAAATGTGCTTGCTATTTTCACTTATTCTTTACTAATTGAAGGAGATGGTTTATTCATCTGAATTATGTACTCTCTAAAAGTCTCACAATCAGACCTTGAATTTTATGTTATTTCATACTTTGACTTCTCAAAGAATCAATTCCAGCTTATCACTATCAGACAAACCATGTCTTGTCAGAGGAACTGAAAAATCAAGATAAAATGTAAGAATTTTAGCAAATTTTGAGATATATACTTATTTTAATCAAGTACACTCTGTTGGTATGAAGTTATATTTTAGCACCTAGGAATTTAAGTTAAAAATTCTTCATAGAGATATTAGTTATGCAAGGTTACCTTTCGTTTTCAGAACCAAAGCACACTATAGCCATATGACTTCCTAACACCAAAGCCCTCTCTCCAAAAATACATGCCCTCCCTCGCCTGTAAAATAAGGATATTGCCTGGATTTCATGGATTTCCTCTTCTCTGTAATTGTTTCAGTGATTGCTTCAGTCTGTGCTTGGAGAATAAGTAAACAGTTCAAAAGATGCAAAGGAGTATAAATGTAAAATGCCTTCTTACATTTTGCGTTACATACATCACCCTACTGGGATTTATTGCTAACTACTTAAGTATATAACCACAAAATCTCCAACCCTGTATTAGAAGTCAGTGGAGATGTGATTGCCCTGATTCTTTCCTCTCTCTCTCTCTTGCTCAGGCTCATTTGCCAGCTGGCCAGCCCTCCCTTCCTCCTTGTTTTTCCAGTGAACAAAGTGTTTAAAAAAACCTCAAACCAAACAAACCGAAGAGGCATTGACATAAAAATGACAAACACTCGGGATCATTGCAAGAGGGATGCGAAGCAGCAGCTGTCCTGCTCAGCCTGACTCTCCCATGCCCATCTGCAACCTCAACCATCTGTAGAGTGGAGAGAAATTCCAGAAAACAAAAGTGCAGAAGCAAGGGCTGCGCTGCTGTGTTTGCAAAGCAGAAACACCCTGATTTCCCAGCACAAAAACCTGAGGTTTTAAACGTCGTCACCCAACAGAGAGGAGGAGTATTTCCCCTTCAGACCATTCTCGTGCCATAGGGTATTTTCTATACACTGTAGGGTGAGCAAACTTCTAGCAAGGATGGGCCATCTCATCCTAGGTCACACACCATGCACTAATTTAAGGATTAGTTGCCCAAGAAAGTTGTCGATGCCCCCTCCCTGGAAGTGTTTAAGGCTTTGAGCAACCTGGTCTAGTGGAAGGTGTCCCTGCTGATGGCAGGGGGGTTGGAACTAGATGACCTTTAAGGTCCCTTCCAATCCTAACCATTCTATGATTCTATGATTATCAAAATCAATTAAAAGATTCTATAGGGTGAAAGTCCTTTAAACAAGTTTTCTTGAATTAAAAAATAACCTTCCATGTGAAACCTTCAGCAAATTGGACAAGTTCTGAAATTGAACCATTAGGTGATGACATGCAAATAAGGTTCCCCTGTCCTTTGCATTTCCAAACTTGTATAAAATCTGTAGCCAAGGCTGAAACCTGATATAATATACAACTTATTTGCAAGAATAAATATTTGCTTGGAGTCCAGGAAAAATCTGCATAATCAAGCTCAGAGTCCTTTGCTTGGATGCCTGGCAAACCAGCCTGAATTCAAATCTCTTAACCATTTTGGTAAGTGCTTCTGGAAAGAATAGAAAAAGTTTATTTTGCCTCAAAAAAAATCTTTGTATGGATTGTCTATTTAGCCAGAAATATACCTAGCACTTGAACCCTCCTGTGAAGTATTTGCTACTATTAATTTTCTCTGAAGTCTTTATTATAGCAGCCATTCAAGGTTTTAACAGAATTGACTTTAGCTGGAATTTATTTGCCATTCTTCCCCTATACAAACACTTTTTAATTTAAAAAAAACCATGTTTCTTACAGTTTGGTTTCAGCCCAACTGCTTTTACTTAGTGAAAACCCCTTGAAATGCCGTCGTACCACTCACTTAAGGAGAAGTTATTCATGTGAGTAATGGCAGTAGGTCTAAGTCCATAATCCTAAATAAAAGGTGAACTCTTGCAACAAATTATAGAGTGGCTGTTTGGCTAGTTTTGATTTTCTAAAGCAATTTCCAGAGATATAATTACTTTGAATATGCATATATATATAACTTTCTAACAAGATATAACTTCTCTTTTATTGGAAGTTTTAGTTATATGAGTGAGACATGAATATTTGGAAGAGGATACAAGTTTCTGAGGTATTTCTCTTGCAGGTTGTAAATGATTCACAGGAAGGAAATGTTTTGGTTTCTTGCCAGAATGCAAAATACTACATCCTTACATGGTGCAAATGAAAGGAACTCCATTTTCTTCAGTACACATTTATAGCAGCGGTCTGGCTTCTATTTGCTTTTGTAGATATCTTTCACCCAACTGTCTTTGTTTTGAACAGTCTTTACTCAAAGAACAAAAATAGCAACCGTAATATCTGACACTGGCCAGGTAAAACTTTGGAATTACAGAAATGTGAGTAGCAAAAAAGTCTGATGATGTTTGAGCTAAGTGCACGAGTGAGGTCTTTATATCAATGGATTGTAATGTGAATACTTTAGAGTGAATCCTTCAGTGAAGTTTACTTTTAATCACTTGTTTTGGGAGATGGACTATTTTTCTGGCTTACATTGTAACACTTTAGCAATACACATTTTAAGTGATCTAGGTGTTAAAATCATTATTTAAATATTATGGATTTTATTATTAAAATATACTGTCATTTACTCCATGACAAAGTAATATTAACTCATGAATAAAGTATCCTGGCTAGCTATGGAAATAAGATACCATCCAAATTATAACTAATCCCTATGTGATAAAAGCTTAAAAAATAGCACTAAATAGTACATGTTATTAAGTATATATTTTATTCTCTACAGATGGCATTAAATGTTTATTTCCCTGCTAAAACATAAGGCAAATAAGTATTCTAACTACAGATGGAAGGGAAGGCATGCGTCTCTTCAAATCTCTGCAGCAAAGGGTTTGACAATGCTTATGATAAACAGAAGGCTTTTATTTCAAGGAATTGAAGATTAAATCTGATATATAACTGTGAAATAAACAATACAAGCATCTTATGACAGCTTACAGGATAAGGTCTTAACTGTTGTCTGGATAGGATTAATAGCAAGGAGTTATTTAGACTATCAGTGGATAAGAAGATTATCTATTCAAACTGTAAAACTGTAATTTAACATTATATTTTTTTTTCAGTCTCACATTTTTTCACAAAACTTCAGCAGGTACAATGGAATGTATCTATATTGTCACTTTAATCTTAAAGGGAGATATGTCCAAATGTATCAGGGTATGTATCTTCCACACATCTTTTTAATGTATTCTCTTCAATGGTAAGAAGTATATGGGGTGTTCAGCCTTAACAACACATATTTCTTCCAGACATGATTCTTTTGCGATTAGGATCCTCCATCTTCATATTTATCTATGTATTTTCTTATTGAGCATTTTTTTTTTCCTTTTTGACTTTTTATCTAAAAGTAATTACTGAATTTTCTCATCAGAAATATGTATGCCCCTCTACAAAAAAACAAGTGGCCTTCTACAGGAAAGCAATGCCATTGCCAGGCTTATCTGTCACCTGAAATTATTTGGTTTACTTCTTTGCCACTGGATATCTTGTTTTGCAGTCTGAATGTCTCTTTATAAATGAATTCTCAGATACAGAAAGAAGACAAGGTCCTCCTGTTGTAGATGGCAATAAATGCCATAAAAATTGAAACAAATAATGAAATTAGAATTTACCCAGGATATTAATTCAATCTAGGAAGCATAACATATTCATCCCACCACTGAAAAAAACCCCATATTTGTTTATAATAGTTTGTTAGATTTGCTTTCAGACTTGCAGGTTATCATTGAAAAGACAGAACAATGCTTATTTATATAGCTTTGGTTTTTAAAATTAGACTAGCTCTGTGAGCGATGTGCGACCAGAACTCAATTGTCAAGAGTGCACGAGAGAATAACTTTTAGTCATTCTCAGTTATTTTTATGTCTCTTGGTTTCTTTTTATAAAGTATAAAAATTAGACACTTCATGCATTCATGTTTCTATATTTAGTGCTGGAAAGGGTAAAAGAGAAAAAAAAAAATCATGGTAGTGAGCAGAGTGGGCTGTTTCACTCCCAACTAAATGGCCATTTTTGTAGAAAGATGAATTTAGGAGATATTTCATAATTTCTTCCAAGTGTGCTATTGGCATTGGCTTGTCTGAGGATGAGTAACTCACCTTCCCAGTGCTTCAGAAAGACTCGAAAGAACCCGTAGTGTTTGCTGGTTTAAAACAAAACCAAAAAGCAACAGAATATTCCTTGTATCTTGTAAGCTGTGTTCCCTGTCTCTATCCTAATACCAGAATTAGCATTGTGATGATAGACTATTTATGCTTGTAGGCATATAAGCTTAGATAATATGTACCTGGAGATAAATTTGGCTGTGTATTGCATAATGCTGTAAGAACTGCAACATGGAGGCTGAGGAATAATTGAAGATAAAAATCCTCAGCGGTGAAATACCTGATGATTCTGCAGGTGCAGAGTATAATCATCTGGTCTGGAGATGAATTTACAGGATGGGAAATTAGATGCCACCTGAATTTTGACTGCATACCTGTGCTTAGTGAATAATCATGAATGCTGAATTATTGGGTCTGTTTTATGAATATATAAATATGCATTAGCATTTGGTATGCAGGAAGGGCATGTGTCAATGGAAGAAGGCTTACTCAGAGATGGGCTATGAATATGCAGCAGCTGAACTTTACTCCTTTGCTGAAGTTTGTAGTTCAGCAGTTTTCTTTTTATTTTTACATTTTCTGTTGTGAAAAAGCAGCTGGTATCAGTAGTTACCTTCAAAGCCTCTAGATTTCATACCACAGCACAGATGAGGCTGGATCTTTTCCCTACTTAACAGTGCAGGGAGATTTTGGTGGATCACAGTGCTGCGTGTGTGATGTGCCGTGCTCCTTCGGTAGCAATCTGAAACTTCTCCATACGCCAGAATTTACTGGATGGGAAGCATTTCACAGTCCATTCTTTTGTCATCTGCAATGGCACAGCCACCTGTACACCTCTACCCTGCATCATGCTGCAGGGATCATCAATATTTCATTCTACACAAAGTAACCACTTGTTACTATCATCATCTACATAAAAAGGACATTTATATTACATGGTTATACAAAGACAAGCAGAAGTGAAACAAATTAGGAAATGAGACACACTCTAAGACATCCTTAACTATGGATTTACTTTGGGGATTTCCTTTCAGTGCATTTTTTTAGGGGCTGGAACCTCAGTTGTCAGGAGCTTGCCGGCACCCGTCCAGTTCTGGTGGAGGGATGGGGACTGTGCCATGGACTGTGATGGAAACAGATGGGGGATTTGCTTTGCAGTTATTCCCGGGTAAGTCACAAATTCCAGAGGAGAATCCCAGTATTTTCTCTTTATTTCTCAGCTGTGAGTGAAAAAGAAAACTGGAATCTGAATGACAGAAATTGGTAGATTTAATACCCCACCATCTAGAGGGTATTAATTGATCAAGGTTTACTGAAGCCCAGTTCCACTATCTGAGGAGTGTGTTTCTGTTCATAGACATACAAATCATGCCATCTTCACATCCCTTTCCTATCAGTAGGGGCAAGAGAACCTCATTTTCATTGTCTTTGGTGTGACACCACCACTTAATCTCTCTCCTGTTGGCCAAGAAAAGACCTGCATTTCATAAATCATAGAATCATAGAATCATAGAATGGTTTGGGTTGGAAGGGACCTTAAAGATCATCTAGTTCCAATCCCCTGGCCATTTCTAATGTTCAAAAGAAATCAGGGTTTATTTTTTTAAAACTACTTGAAGACAGTATTTAAATGCTAAGTGAACACATAAAGGCACATAAACAGCATTAGTTTACGTTTTAGACATTACTTTTCTCTAGTGTGAACATCATTAGAGAAATTAATACAATATAAATAATACAATTATTTGGTAAGTGGTTGAGAGAAACAAAAGTACGAGTTAAGTTGCACCAAAAGCTTTCTATGTATTCTGGATAACAATAAATGTATAAAATAATTTGCATTTTGTCCTTTCTCCAAGATGATTTTTAATTCATTGTCATTCATAATTATAACATTTACATTTGTAAAATTTTTGTCATGTTTTTTGTGTGGGATATACAAATAAACAGTCCACAATCAAATGAAAAAATGGGCAACAATCATATCTGGAGTAGATGTCCCATTTTGCCACACAGTCTTGTAAGCAGGTGTCTTATAAGAGCAAATTAAAATTAAATACAATCAGGATGTTACACCCACATGCTCGTTTGTCTGAGAAAAGAACTAAGTAAAATAATTCAAACCTTTCAAAGGTATTTATGAACTGACTATTATTGAGAATTATTATTGTTGTGCTATAGACATTCCCTTGGAATGGTATGCTTAAATCACTTTAATTTACTCTTATAATAATTATACAATATATTGTTCATGAACTGAAGTAATTTTAGCTATACTAAGGAATGTATAAAATTTTATTCTCCCCTTCTACATAACAAATTAAAATTTATTTTATGTTTTGAATAAGTAGTTATAAAAGAAAAAGTCTATAAAGAATAGCCATATAACTTAATTTTAGAAAAGACAATGAAGTTCACTCTTGTGAAAAATGAAAGAATCTAAACCACTGGTTTTACAATTAGATATTTATTTAATATAAACATTTTAATATCAACAGGAAGAACTGCAAAGCCTTGAATTACAAAAAAAATCTGCACAATATTTCCATTTCTCACATACTTGTGGTCTTTCATATTTGGGATGATGATGTTTAGGAAACCTCCAAAAAATCAAGGCACTGCACTAAAGTGTTGTTCCAATGTCATCTGGTAAATATTAGTTCTAAGAAAAGCTTTTCTGAGGAGGGGAGCCTTTGAGCTGGCTGTAGACAGCTGGTCATGCTACTCTGGGAGATGAGAGATGACTATCTGGGGTTGATTGATTTAAATGGTGACTAATGAGTAAAAAAGGAGTGACCTGAAAGAACTGATGGGTTGGATGAGGTCATTAAACTGAGACACTTGGAGAAGTCACTTCATCTAAAATTTTTAAATGCAAGGGTGTGAATCTTTCTTTAGTCACATAAGCCAAATATTCTCATTTCCAAACTTGTTTCAAGGGCAATTAAACATTCAGCACTTCTAACAATTTTGTCAATCTGTCGACAGATATGGATTACTTAATATCCTTACAATTTAATAGCCTTTGAAAATAATCTTTCATTTTAATATAAACCTAACTCAAATTTCATTCTGGACATTAAATAAATGAGCATGAACATTAAAAAAAAATACTAATTAAATTTAAAAAATAGCAACTACTATAGAAATAAGGTATAAAATAAATAAAACTTCGATTTACACTTGTTCAATTTGTGTGAAACTGTGGCTTAAACTTACTTAAAATAACCAGGATTTAGGAAATCTTAATATTATTTTGATTCAGGCTTTGTATTTGTTTCTTTTTTAGTGATATTTCCTCACTTTAACAAGTGTCTCAACACAGAAAGTCCCTTAGTCATGAAATAGAAAAAGTATGACAAACTTTGATCTTGAATAAACTGTGGTTATACTTTAGATATTTTTATTATTGCAATTGCCTCCAAAAATACCCATTGCAGATATCAACAATTAGTGATAATTTTTATGCAGGTTAAATTTCAACCTTCCTTTCTCTCTCTCCTTTTTTTTCCTCGGTGAATATTAATTACCCAGACAAGTAGCCCATTTCTGTTCTGGGATTTTTTATGTAAGGAATTACAGGTGATGACCTAGAATTACCTGCAAGGATTAATTCTATTAGGAATATATTCATTGGCTTGTTCTAAAGTAGTAATTTATCACATTTGAGTATAATTTATTGGTAATTCTCTAAGTACTGGCAAAATAGCTTTTCTGAGATAGGTATGTGTGTGTTCAAACAGACGAATTTATATTTCCTGCACATTCTGGGGTTCAGAGAAATATGCTATGGCTGATATAGGAAGGCAGACACCGAAGTCTGAAAAAGCTTGTTGTATAATTAAGTGATAATAGTACGATCGCACTGTTTTACGAGGCAGTAACACAGTCCCCAAGTGAATAAACTCCGATGCCGAAGGCTGCACAATTTATTCCAATGAGGGAACTGGATCGTTGCCAAGAGTGTTGCTACAAGAGCACCATTAAATTATTATGTTATAAATGATTAATTAAATAAAATTTGGTGTGGATTCTTACACATGGTATGGAAAACAATGTCGTAGTTTGAGAATTAAGAGAAAGTGTCAACAGAGACATTTGTGAAGTCACACTGCTGTCAGGTGAAACGGTCTCTTACTCTATATAGCAGCCTGTGAAACCAGAGGGGTTTTTTTTAAGGTACAAAAGGTACCAAAATGAGAAACATCTTATATAGTGTCAGTGTAGTGGTACACTGATGTTATCCTCGGTTGTCTCTTCTGAATTTTAGAGCTAGAGGATTAAGGCTTAAAAAACTAAATGAGTTGTAAAGCAAGAAGCTGATGTTTTGGTTCCTGGTAAAGCATGAGGGCTGTGATTGCTATCATACTTTTCTCAGTAAAAGACATATGAAAAGATTTTTGGGAGATGTGTTGCTCATATCTCAGAAATATTTGGAAAAGTTATTCATGAAGCCCAGCAAGACCTGGATAAGCACTAGCAGAGCACTGTGTGGTTCCTGAGATAAATCTCCATGAGGTTGGAACCTGACAGCTCTGCTGAGATTTCCAGATAAAGGTGCTAATTTAATCTAAATATTTGGATGCATTTTCCTACTTGCACAAGCAACTGGATGGAGGCCACCAATTCAGTTTGTATAAGTGACCAAACAGCTGTCAAACTGTCATGGGTTTGGTTAAAAGCCAGCTTTTGACCAACGACCTAGACATGAAAGTCTGTGAGTGTGTGGTTATTGATCCCCTTAGACCTCTTGCTGTATCTCACCTCTGTTGAAACTTGCTTGGGGAATAAGGGTGGCAGAATGGCAGCAGAACGGCAGCAGAACACACCTACTTCTTTGGCAGATTGAATAAACTAATAAAAATGCTACTCCTGCCACAGAAACCAGTCCAGACTTTCATTTCCAATGCAAGTGCCAATAAATATTTGCAAGTTAGATGCATCAAGTGTCTTGCATCGCACCAGCCAGAAACACTGCAGAAATGAAAGACTGTGGTATGAAACAAAATCAATAACATACAATAAAAAAGTGTGGAAAAAAAATTTGAGTAACAGTAGAAACATAGATGCTTGAGAATAAAACAAAAGTAAACTTTCATTTATGTGCTCCTTTAACCATATGCTTGAGAAGAAGAAGATCTGTGTTCTGCTTTGAAGTTCTGAGGTTGTGAAACGCAAGGGGAACACAAATTTAGCAATCAAGGCAGCTGATTAAGACAATTGGATGGAATGTTTTAGTATAAAACCCACCATTTTTCAACTGAAAAGTTAATGTGAGGCTATTGTTTTGAGATGTTACTTGAAAACTGGACAAACTATTCCCTAAGTATTTCTATTAAAAACTTTTCTCATTGGACTCTAGTAAAAGTAATAGAGAAATATTCTTAACATTTGAATTTATAAATGCAGTAGACACTTTTCAGTAAAGCTGGTCAGTTTGGGACTTGGGAAGATCTAACCCAAAAAAGTATATGATTAAGAGCAAGATTTGGTCAAAGCCTTACAGTAAAACTGAAAATAATTACAGGTTTCTCCATAAAGAACATTTTGTTCAGTGGGAAAAGAGCATCAGAAAGGCGCTAGATTTTATTGTCATGATAGTGTAGGCATCTTCTCACAACTCTCATTTTCATGCCTGGATTTTATTCATTACACACACTGTGACACAACATACTGTAGCTTAACGCTAACCCACATTCCCAAAATGTCCCTAGGGAAAAAAAAAAGATCAATACAAAAACACACAGCAAAAAGCAGGTACAGAGCAGGATCTGTGTTTTCAATGGTAATCATCTTTTAGTCCTTACACTTACTTTCCAGTATATTTGCATTAAATTCAATTTCCTTATAGATAACAGGAATGTAATATTAATGGCAGCTGAATGAGGATCATCTTTAAAGACCACTAGCTAATTCCTAAAAAAATGTGGGGTTTTTTTAGATGTGCTATAGATTCATTGATAGATCCAAGTAAATGTTTATTCATTTTTTTTCTTTCCTTTCTTCCTTCAAAAGGACTATTGAGGCTAAAGGAGTGCTGAGAGCACATCTTGAGTCACATCATCTCTTCTGAAGGCCTCACACCACTTTCCGTTGGGTAATAATAGCAACCTGGTCTAGTGGAAGGTGTCCCTGCTGATGGCAGGGGGGGTTGGAACTAGATGATCTTTAAGTTCCCTTCCAATCCAAACCGTTCTGTGATTCTATGATTCTGTGAATATCCTCATCAATGAAGTGAAGAGCAAGCAGAAAAGCCATACAATACTGAAGCAGATTAGGCTGTTCTAACATGACAGAGTATCTTGGGTGATTATTGCCAAACTGCTTCAGCAAGACACTCAAAGGGGTTTGTAATACAGAACAATTTCCTAATTTACGCTGCATTTCAACTTGTGATGCTATTGCTCTCTTGGCATGGTGAATCCACTGATATAATGAAGGATAAAAGAACAGTTGCTTCATTTTATAAAATGATTATATAGTTGCTCAAAAGAGAAAATGAGAGATCAAAGGCCAGGGGTTTTTGGTTTTGTTCTGGGTTTTTTTTCTTTATAAAGGAACTAAATAATTGACAAGGAAAATGGAACCTCTAGCTGGTAATCTTTCCTAGACTTTGGAATCAAAACAATTTAAGTTAAGACAGAACAGTGAAAAACAAAATAAATATAACCACCTCTTATTTTATTCCATAGTTCTTATTGCTTCCAAATATAGGGTCAACTTTCTATTCTGCCCTTGTGTAGTCGAGCCTTTTCATCGTGGCCTTTTTAGTTCAGCTAATCAGTATTTTTTTGTCAGTGTTTTTTTTTGTCCAATTTTCTACATTTTCTCTTCTGCTTAATTGGAACCAAAATAGTTTGGATTGCTGAACTGAATGGAAGTAATTTTTGTCAGTTCAGCATTACAGTGTTGTTGTGCTGTCACACTAACTGAGAGAAGTTAGAGTTCAAGTATCTCATCCTTTCAGTTTTCTCTCTGGGCCGAGAAAATCTATAATATTGTAGCTTCCCAAAAGATTTTTGCTTAGCTGTTGTTTTGGGATGATATGTGCAATCGAGAAGCTGATAGAACAAGCAAAGATGTAAATATTTTCCCGTTGGCAACTGCTGATTCATTGAAATGGAAATGATTTATGCAAGAGCTTTGCATTTTGACCATTATTTGTGTCAGGAATGAGGAGCAAAAGTAATTTAAAAGCAGGTGCAGTATGTTTGGTTTACAATGTCTTTTTATAATTAGACTTATTTATATTCTGTGTAACATTTCTGATTAACAGACTATAGAAGTGCAATACAACAAATAAAACCTCTGCTTGCCCCAACTATAAACATCACCAGCTTCACAGAACTAAAATAATCTCCTCCATAGAAAAGGAGGAGGATGGGGATTGAAATTCACTCTTTCAAGCCTGTTTAGAACAAAAATAAAAGTCACTTTGATATTTCAGGTCTGAAACTTTAAATACCTAGAAAGCTCTAAATGTAATATCCCAAAACTGAGTTGTTCCCCCGCTGAGTTTTCATGGCGTGGACAATACAAACCATTCTTCAATAAGGGCTGCAGGATGCATAAACCACATCCCAACTGTACCAGAGCTCCTGTGCATCCTTATCCCTGGTGTCCCTATATGGCCTCAACATTTTGGAGTCTACCACCTTGAGATGATTTCACCCATTTGGCTTGTAGCTAAACCCAGTTGTTCTCTCACTCTTCCCCCATCCCTGTCTCCCGGGGAGCAGGGGAGAGAATTGGAAGAAAAAGGGCAAGGAGACTCATGGGTTGAAATAAAAACAATTTACTAATTAAAATAAAATTATAATGAGAACAGTAGTAACAGGGTATGCAAATGAGTGATGCACAGTGCAATTGCTCACCACCCGCCGACTGATGCCCATCCTGTCCCAGCCAGTGATCCCAGAGCAGAGACAGTCCCCAAACCCAAACCCTGAAAGAGCAATAGCCCGAGTGATCCCTGAGAGAATCCCCCTGATTTCCAGTCAGCCCTGGTTAATACACTGACCATGACGTGATATGATGTGGAATATCCCATGGACACATCCAAATGCCAATTTCGGGGTTTGCTATTTACTGCTCTTCCCCATTCCCAGTCCTAATGCAGCTGTGAACCAGCCAAACACGGTGACCTTGAGCTCCAGCAGCAACTAATGACATTAGTACCTTATCCACATTCTTCTCCTAACAAATCCCCCACTGAAACTAAAACACAGCTATTCTAGCTACTAAGAAGAAAATTAACTTTATACTAGCAAAACCAGGTCACACCTCCTTCTTGTGTGTGTGCCTGGCATTCCCTACAAGCAAATCTGCGCTTGGACAAAAAGAGTGGATAAGGGAGAAATGAGAATAATATTTGCCTATATCAGATGTAGTCATAAAAATATATATTACTGTGTTGAAAAAAGATGATGGACAGAAGTTAGAAGTGTATGTGGATAATCTTAACTTTTAGCTAGTAAGATACAGCACAGAAAAAGTGGTGATTGAAAAAGCAACTGTAAGAATTAGCCCTGTTGTGCTGGTACTGAGTCATGGCAATGGAGAGAGCTTTGTGCTCTCGAGTGGTCCTTTTGCAAAAGGGTAATCAAATGGTGCTATTGCATTTTGCTTTGCTAAGAGCCTGAATTTGTCCTGCAGTGCTATGTTGTATAGCTCAATCCTTGGCAAAGAGACATTCAGCTGAACTTGTACAAATCATTTGAGTGGCTTTTCGAGCACATAGACGATAGATGCAGCAGAGTGAGCAAGTGCTGTACAAGGTAACACACGGCTGTAAAGAAAAACTTCATTTCAATAGGAAGTCGAGCTACAGCAGCATTCTCCTGGAGTCAGGCAGCTTTCAATTGGTGGATTGTGTCAAGTGGAACTTGAGTCAAAATGATATCTGAAGAGATGTAGGTAGAAGATGGTGAAAAGGACTTAAAGCTGTTGTCACAGTACTGATATTTGTTGGAGAACTTCAGGCTGGAATTAGTATTTTCAGCTCAAAAGGGGTCAAACATTAATTCAATCACTTTTTAGCAATATGAACACAATCTTTCTTAATAATATTATTTCATAGTAACACTATTTCAATGTATTACAAGAAAGTATAATGTTTATTACAACTTGGGAGTTTCAGTATCATTACACCGCAGGTATCAAAACTAGTTGCATGATTCCTTTTATTTTAGAGCAAATATACCATAAAGTGTAGTTATTCATCCAGACTTTGGTTTTTAAATCAGAAAAATATATGTACCCTTAAATTACAGTGATAAAGTATATTGAAGGTACTTCTTGTCTTGCAGATTTCAAAGTCAATTTGTCAAGTAATAGGAGTTATGCTCCTTCCCAAAAATATTCATAAACTCTGCATTTTTAATTCCCAGAGCATATCTCTGGATGTTGCTGTAGCTATATAGAAATGTATATACAGGAATATCTAACTAGAAGAGAAGCTGTCTTTGAGTAAAGATTGCAAGAGACATGGATGGTGGAGATTAAAAGCTTGAAAGTCTCTTTGGCATTACCATAGGAGATGCACAAAATTATGTGTGGGGCAGGTGTCAGTTCAGAAATGGCAGATGGCATTTTTGGTGCATCTGCATCATTAGTTAACAGGAAAGCTTCAAAAGTGAAAATATGGAGATGGGAGGTGCCCTGCAGAATCAGCTTTCCTTCGAAATAACTGTGCGAGGAACACATTCACTTCCACGCCTGAGGAACCCACAGAATAGAAAAGATGTAAGAAAATATGGTTGTTACCTTCTGCAGATGTTACTTTGCAAGACTCCTTTTTGAACTTGCCTGACAGGTCACCTTGGTCTGAACATTTGCTGAGACTAATTGGTATGGAGCTGGAGCTATCACACTTTAGCAGAAGGTCTGTCAATACACTGCTGCAGAGTAAGGACCAAGCTCTGCCTTCTCTCTGCTTCTTCCCAAGTAACAAAACAGACAGAAATGTTTAGCTACTTCATTGGAATTAAGAAGAATAAGTGTAAATTACTTCAAAAATTAATATTAATGATTATTGTTTTGGTAGAAGCATATACTTCACCAAGCTCAGAGAAACCCATGAAGAGCCAGAAGGACTAATCTTGTTTCATATTCCTTTTCTATTAGTGGTGTTTTGGAAAAACTGTGCTCTAGGTACCTGTTTGGTCTCAGTCTCTCAGGTCTCTGTTGTAAATATGATCTCTTTAGAGCATGGAGGATAAGATTCAGCTGGAGATGAAAACACATGTACCAGCATGCTGCAGCTTACCCTTTGGCTGTTTTGCTCCTTTGCCCCTCAACCCCACACAACGAAGTAAAGAGAGATCTTAAAAACTGGGAAAAAGATGATTTTTGTTTGCATTAAAATTCATGAACACATGGTTTGGCCCTTAATCTCAAAAAAAAAATCAGTGTTTGCTTGAAAGGACAGCTCCTCACACACAGACCAGGCCAGTTTAAAAAATTCAACAGTTACGAAGGCAACAATGTCATTTTTTGAGCATGTAAGAGGCACCGGGGAGGTACGTTTGTACAGCTCCGAGTCCTCTATCTTTTCTCTTTTCTCACACAGTTCATGATGGGGAGGTAGTTATTTCTCTCTGCAACACTGTAAGTTGGTTTTCTGAAAAAAATATTAACAAGAACATATCTGGCAATGATGTTGATGACATTTTTCATGTTCATCTTTGTACCTTACTCCTATCGTATAGTATATTCTCATCTTTGTCTGTGGGCTCATTTATTTCCTAATTTATCTTTGAGAACAGAAAACCTACAAATATTAAAGTTAAATTTGAAAAAAAAATGAAAACTGGGCTCAAAGATGTTATATTTGACTTGATGGTGCTGGCAGATAGACTAGATAACATGTCAGAGGAATAATTCCATCCTTCAAAGGACAGCAAATTATTTGCAGGGGGGTAGGAAGGAATGGCTGGTTCTTTCTCATACTTTATGGGAAAAATATTAGATTTACTGGGAGTACATGTAGCATTTTTCCAAGTTGCCTGGGGAATGCAGAGGCTCACAGAGGGGTAAGAATGGGCTGACACAGAGAGCAGTGCTTCCCACAGCCGTGGGTCCAGGGTCTGGCATCGAGGTCTGGTTTTAAATGGAGATAACATCACACTGTAGATGTTACGAAACAAAAGGCTTGGTTGCATCCAGGAGCAGGTGGTCAACACCTCTCAAAATAGCACCACTTCAGTGCTGAATTTCACGTCCGAAACAACTGGCTTACTGTGTTAATAAACGGATAAACTGGTGTGATTACATAGGCTGCATCCTTGGGACATATTTAATACGAGGCCAAGGCCTTTTATTTTCATTGTGCCAGCGTGGCATTTTAGATACCAGACCTAATGGGGAATGACTGGCAGCATTAATGATAAAACAATATTCCAAGCTGAGCTCATGACTTGCAATAACTGAATACCATTTGTGGGATCGCTCTGGGAATCTTCAGTGTGAACAAAAAAAAGTCCTGCAGTTTTCTCATTTAATTAAATTTAAATCTATGGGGACTGACAGTGCATGTCTAGGGCTTATGCTTTTTTGCCTTATTCTTTGCAGCTTAATGTCATTGTAAAGTAGTTTTTAAATCAACAGACAGTTTTACTGGAAATGAAGCTGACACCTAGTTACATTTACATATGGGTTTTTTATTAATTGCAACACTAAGTATAGGAAAAATAGCTAATAAGATGTGTAATAATAAAATGGTAGCACAGAGCTCAAATTCACCTTAAAATATTCTCTTATGGATCACTTAGAGTTGTGGTTGCCTGGAATTTTTTACTGGAATGGCTTACTTTCATCTGTTGCAAACCAAATCATTCAGGGGTGTTTTCTATGTTGGGCTGAAACTTAGGGATCGGGATGGGGGGGAGCATCTGGCTTCTAAAATACGTCAAACATTTGTGAGTTAAAGGGAAAACTATTTTCAGTGCTGCTTTATGAAGAAACACCACTTTTATGCATTGGAATGAGTTGTAAATATAGATATGGATATAGACATAAATATTTAGATAAAAAGATACCTGCGTCACATGATTCAGTACTTCTCAGAGACAGTTTCAGATGAACTATGTCCCTGACCAGAAGCCATTTAGCTCTACAGTGCAGGGAACGATTAGTCATGTGGCATTAATGCAACATTAGTCAGGAATGGTGCTAATTGTTAGGTCTAGGACCTTTTAAGTTCGTATTTCCATGAAGGGAAAGCTAACATGGGACTGTTTAATGTTATACAGTTCTTTTTAATGTAAGGACACCCTCAAAAAAAATATGTCCCGAATGCAAATTTACCTCTGTAACAAGCTTCTAAATTCCCACTGTGCACATAGACGCTTGTTAGAAATCTAGCAGGATGCTAATGCATCTGACAGGTCATTTCCACTCTCCATGCTGTCCCCTCTCTCACCTCCTATTTACTAATTACACTGCTCATGATCAAAACGAGGACTCTACTGCAGCACTTAATCAGGATTTTTCCTGCAATATTAACTTGTTGGTGGGTCCACTGCAGTTAGAGGCACAAAAGATATGAAGGGGTTCTCCCAAAACAAATGGGAAATTCCTGATAGGAGTCAAAGGGAGATACAGGAATAGTAAACCCAAAAGGGATCAAGAATAAAGATGATGAACAGGAACAAAGACTGACAAAAGTCAGGTGAGTAAGAGTAAATGGAGAGGAGAAATGGAAATCTGTAGGTGATGAAAGGAGGGAGAGGTGATGGAGGTAAAGACAGAATGGAGAGAGGAAGAGGGGAGGCAGCAAGGTTGCTTTCCAGAAGTCTAATTACCAAAACTTCAAAGACTTGAAAAAAAAAAGAAAAAAAAAAAAGAAAAAATCAAAACAGGGAAAATATCTGCAGAGATACAAGGTAAAAGAGAGTTTTGCAGAGCTATAGAAAGGGCTAATTAGAAGCAACTGGAGTAGAGAAGTAAAAGATGTTTAGCCACTGCAAAACGTACCTCTACAAGAACCAAGCAACTTATTCCAGAGTTTTAGTGCCTTATTTGTTTAGCAAATAGCTGTGATCTCTCTGCCAATTCACATCACCCTTCATGGCAGCTTCACAGGCAGGATAACAGCTTTCCACTTGGGTTTCCTAATGTTAAATTGTCAGCAAAGCACACATCCTCTCCCCTTTCCAACCTCCTGTCAAGTCATGCCATGCTCTCTTCTTTTTTTTCCCCCACTCCTGCAAGTCACAGGCCTGTAGCTTGAGTATTAAACAGGGAAACAGGAATCTGGTTATAAACAAGATAAAGGGAAGGATTAAACTTTTTTCCATATCCTACATGCTTCTTTACCTTGAAAGGAGAGATTGGACTCCTCCTTTCCATGTCCATGTTGTGTACAGAGCCTTATGCAGTAGGGACCCTGCAATTGCTCATCAGGTTATCTTGCCTACTGAGAGACAACATCCAATTTGTAGGTCCTCATATGTCCAGCTCCTCCAAGCTGGCTGTGTTTGAGCAGCTCTGCATGTGCTGCTAAGGAGAGATCCAAGTGCCTCAAACTATTCTCTGTGTATGTATTTTGTAACATGTATTTTGTGTTGACAAAAAAAACCCCAAAAAACAAAACTTCTCAAAGATTTTCCTCTTTTGCTGGAGAGGCAAACTTAGATTTGCATTGTGGATGCTCAAATGTGAATGCTACATGTCAACAGAGATTTTTTTCAAACAAAGGATGGGCCATGACACCTCAAGGGTAGCACCTAGAATTAACTCATGTAATGACATTTTTTTCCTCCCGTCTGCTTGGGTATAACAACCTCATGTTGAAGAATATGCAATAAATAATGGTAATTCCTACACTTAAAAGCAAGGATTAGATGCAATATTTAATGACTACTTGTTAAAGAATAGTGAGAATCATAACCATTGAAGGCGGCAGGGTATGGTGGGAAAAAAAAAGTAGTAAATTATGTTGTAGTGAAAAGTAATGTCAAGGAGGAAAAAGAACCCCAAACAAAACAAAAACCAAACACATGAGGCAATTTAAAACCCCACAAGTAACCTCACAGGCTAAGGAATGCTTGAACTGAGTGCTTTTCTGTGCAACATTGCTCTTCTTTCAAGGCAGATTTTCTGTTTTTTGGCATAATATATAAATCAATGTCACAGCAGAAAGATAAAGTGATGCATATTTAAAGTAAAACATAAAATCACCTTTTTTTTTCCTATGGGCTAATTGCTTCATAGATATTTAGAAAGTATCAAATAAAACAGCATAGGAGTTTTATAGGTGCCTCCAAGATATGAAGGAAGAAGAACTTCAGAGGTTCACCACCTCTTGGCACTCCCAGTTGATCAATACCCAGGTATAGTCTGAGCATCACCTGTGTGCCTTCTGCTCTCATGGAAAGGGAGAATTCATCTTGCTGTGGACTATGGAGGCCAAAAGTCCTTCAATATTCAGTTCCCAGAGAGATCAGAAAATACTTTGCCTTTGGTTGAAGTCCAGAGAAAGGGACAATTCTGATTTTGCCATGGTTTCATGAGCCACTTTACAATCTAGTTGTCACCCAGAACTTGGAAACTACTTTTTGATACCTCAAGAATGAGCTTTAATATATCATCTGAATCTCTGGGAATTCCTGTTGTGTTAGGGACAAATACATAAGAATCATTATTTTATGAACAGAAACTCCCGCATTTGTTACAGGCACCTTAATCTCTCATGGAATCTGCAGCTGAATAAAATTTGTAAGTATAAAGCTTCTTTTTCTTCACAATAAGCTTTGTAAAAAAATGCCTGTCTTTTGATAAGCGTGGGATGATATAGCAACGCCTAGCCAGGTTTTATCTGCAAATGAAGCCTTACCTCTCTGCATTCTGTCCATTTTATCCACCAAAAGCAGCCAAGATTAGATAACAGCACATATTTGATACCTGATCATCACAAAGATATGAGGACATCTGTCTAGTGAAATTTCCAACAAAGATAAAGGATCAAACTAACAATATCTTCTGCCACGTTATTTTCTGTATGAGTGGAGTGTGCAAAGAATTTGTTCTGCATGAACACATTTTTCTACAATGCCACCAATAATGAGGAGAAATCATTCTAATAAAGTAAAAAATACCCCACTGCAGGACACCAATTATACACTATTTTGGACCAAACTTTCTTAACACACAGAAGGACACAACAGTGTTTGCAGTTCTACTCTGACTCTTCTAGGAAAGGTTAATATACTGATGGTTCTGTTCATAATTTACATATTTTTGATAGACTTAGAAACAAATGGACTCTGTCAGGAGTTTTAGAACTTACAAAAAATATAGTCTTATCAGCTTTCTTTGGAGACTTAGGAAAGTTATTCTATAAAGAACTTCATGAGATATTTAAATATGGAAAAAATCACTTGATGAGACCTATTTATTTCTTTTAAAGAATATGAATTTTTTATTTTTGTTTTTAAATATAGTATATTTAAAACCTGATTTGTAGGTATCTCACCTCCTTATCTTTTCTCTCCTATATATATATCCTTATGTTTTGTGAGGATGATAAAAGCTGCACCTGCCACAACAACCTCCTCTACAGACCCAGACTTGAGGTTTAATGTGTTGTACATCTACCTCAGAAAAAGTATTCTTCCTGTTTTTTCTGAGAGTCCAAGAGACAATCCAGTTATAAACAGTACATCATGATTGTATGTTACAGCTGAAGACTTTCAGTCTTGTTGGAAACAATTTTTTTAACAGTATTAATATCAAGGATAATCAAGTTTCTTATACAGAGCAAAATAGGATTTTAAAAATAAAGGTTAAAAAAAAATAATAATCGAGTCCTGCTTAAAAAACAGCTGATTGCATTAAACATCAACCTTGAATGCCTTCTCATTTCCATCTCATATGGCAGTCAGGAAAATGGTAAATGCTGGAGCTGGCAAAAACAAAGGTTAATATCCAAGAAGAAGGGCTGGAGGTGGCTTGGAAAACAAGCAAAATGATTTATAATACTGAGAATAATGTACATATCAAATTCCACCCACTGGGCTGAAATTGCAGTTGACATCAAAGCACTCAACAAGTGGAGACAGTAATCTGAACACTTTGCTGTAAATTTAACATTTACTTTTAAACTAGGTACTAGTCAGGAGATACAGAAACTTATGTTTGCTACCTCAAAAAATATAATGAGTTTTCACAGCATCTAGATTTTGCTGTGTCTTCTGAACTGAACAGGATGATAGACATATTTGTCAGGTTTTTTCTAAGGCAAGAAAACAGCAATAAAGAAAACTGACATTTTTTCTATTATAAGAAATTCAAGGTTTCATAACATCAGTTTGAAATAAAGAAAAAAAAAGAAATCTAGTACCCAATCACTAAAACCAAATAAGAACATGCTATATTACTTTCAAAATTACTCTCCTTATAAACTGTCACCAATTAAACCTCAATATGTTTGTTAATTCCAGAAACGAGAAAAGAGTTGTTTCACATTGCTTATTTGTGCATGTACACATTTCTTCTCTCAAAAGTTAATTTGTAATTATTGTCAGTTTTATAGCAATTTGGAGGTAAGATGCAGAGGCAGCTTTGTAGTGCTTTGGAAATACCTCTTCACAGACGCAGCATCTGCTGCTATAGCTCTAAATACATACATATTTTCAGGTGATGTTTTCTCAGCCATAGCGAGGCTTAATTTGTTTTCATGTTTCAGATCGCTCGTATTATTTAAAATATCAGGCGACTGCATTGTTAATCTTGCAGTTAACAACTGGCCTTCCTACCCTTTGTGAACATAAAAACTACATTTCTATTCTTGAAAATAGCCTCCTGCTAAGCTCATCCGAACTTCTCACAGATACTGCTGTAGAAGTTGTGCTGCTTCTTTTGTTCTCGTGGACAGAGTATCTTTAAATAAATAAATAGTAATATGACATTACAATCTGATAATTAACATTTAATAGCCTTAAAATGTATTTTCCTTCCTACAGAGAATGTAAAAAGTCTATTCTGTAATGAACAACAAAGGAAATACAACGAAGGTACAAGCGTGGAAAGACTTCCCGGAGACAGTTGGTATCTACATCAGAGATCTACTCAATTCAACAGCTAATTGCTAATTCAATGTCTAATTGCTCAGTATCACATTATGTACTTGTCTGCAAAATACAGCAGTCAGTTCAGATGGCTTTTGCAAGGGCTTCTTAATGGCACAGTTCCCTTCCTAGCCGTCTCACTCAATGTAATTATTACAGATGCCATCTGGAATATTGAACAGAGATGAGCAGCCTCCTACCACCTGCAAAATGTTCAGCTGCTTTCTCTAAGGAGTCCCAGGACCTTTTTTTTTTTTTTGCCAGACACTGACATTGTTTCCACTCGGTGACCACACACCACTCAATCGATATGCCAAATAGATCAACCCATTATTACCTGTCCAAGATTGTACGAGACAAGGCCACCCTTTAGTCCCTCCTTTGTGGGGTCTGGAGAGAGCATCACCTCCGTGACACGGTACATGACCCACTGCTGCTCTCCAATGAAAGTTTAATAAGTACTATTTTCTCTCTATTACTATGGATAGAACATTATGTCCTCGTAAGAAATTGCAGTGTAAGATCCAGGTTCATACTGGTCAGCCAATTTATATTATGAATTAGTTATGCTAAAACATTTTAAAACTTTAGGGAAGCTCAGATAGTTTTGAGTCTGCTTCAAGGAGAATTATGCAACCTCCTACAAGCAGGAAACATTTCCAAGGTCTGTGTTATACATTAAGTATTTAAAAGGAGCACAATCTATAAGCATCACAGGTAAAGCAAGGCAAAAGAAAAAAATGTTTATAATTTGCTGAGCATCTGTATGTTTAGATATATCTGGTAGTCTCTGTGTAGCAATTTATGCTACAGCAGTCACGGCATAGAAACTGCTTTTGTATCCAATTTAAAAACATGAATGTTCCATCCTTACCCTAGAGCTTAAAGACAATTTACAGAAGTAGGGCAGTATGAAGTATTGCTACAATAAACTGTTGGTTTACTTCCCTTTTATAGCAAAAAAATCAGGGGAAACACTGCAATTGTTGACAAGTCTTAAAATATGTTTGCAATAAAATAAAAGCCATTAGGTTTCTTTAATTTCAATGGTTTTCTTCATTATTCAAAAGCCTCTTTAAATCTTTCATAGATTCAGATGTGATTTTTAAAAAAAATAAATGCATAATCCTTCAGCAATTAATCTCAGTCTCTGGCTAGCACAAAAGTGGACACTGATGGTCCTTGTGTATTCTTCTCATGGAAGGAGAAGGCATTTTAATCTTTCAAAAACTTGCTTAATAGTTCCCTTACACTGGTAGAAGTTTGAACAGATAATAAAGTGTTTTTTCTGGCAATAATCTTATGGAATCAAGGAAGAAGCACCCTATAATTAGTCACCGTGAATTCATTTTAAATCCATCCTAGTGACTGGAGATTTACTTTTACTGTTGGTTTAGACATGAATGAAATGTTCTGGTTTCTAGAAAGCTACCATCCCTTTCATCACATAAAACTTCCTTTATAATTGGTGAGGATCCAGGATAGAGTGAGTTAGTATAGCCAAGAGCAATGACTTTCATGATGGTTTTGAGTGAATGAAAGGTATTAACTAAATGTTAAATAATACGTAAATACATTGGGCTACCATCTTTTCCTTACCTCCCCTCAATGAGAAAAAACACAGAGAAGGTCAAAAATGTCTAGGCTAGACTTTTTTTAATTAACAACAAGCAGCTCTTCACTGCATGATTAGTCCCTCTGAAAGCAATAGAAATACTAGAGGATTAATGTACAGGAATGAGATTGTCAAAATTAAAATCCTTAGACCCTTTGGGGAACAAAACTCTGGATTTAAGAAGTCTGCATTTGCTGTCTTGGACACATCATGGACACCAGATGATGACTGTAGGTGGAAATAAACTTCCCTCATCGGTATAAAAATCAGTGAATACAATTACAAATTCATCTCTTGCTTTTTGTGTTGTGATGAGGAACGGACAGAAGACATTTTCAAGCTGTGTAAACTTAAAATCATGGAGGGACTTACGAGTCTGAGAGTGGTTTTAGTCAGAACAACCCTGTAACTCCTTCAGCTTACAGCAGTCACTCTGCAGAGTCAAGGAGAGAGATGTCCCTTCCAGGGTCTGCAAACCCAGAGCCAAATGGTCCTTAGACAAAAGAGACAATTCAAGTTACCTGTTGGCAAGCACAATTTTAAAGAGCTCCACGCACGGAACAGTTGTTGATGTCTTTGTGTGAAGCACTTGAAGGAATGAGTTTTAAACAGAGGGAGCAGGGAAAAAAAGTAAAGGAAAATTAAAAAAAAAACAAAACCACACCACCAGTATAGGAGGTGACAGAACTTTGTATTTTAGGGAAGCATTTGACACTTCCTCATGAAATGTTACTTGAAAAATTAATTCAAGTCAGCTTGGCTGGAAACAATTGTGTGTGGGTTGAATATTGGCTAAAAGACAAATGAAAAAAATTACAGTCAGCAGCTGTGTAACAAGATGGTTGGAAATGTCCAGTGGGGTAACACATACTGACTGTTAGTCTGGGTTTACTTTCCATCTTCATTAATGACTTAGGAAATAAAACATAAATAAGATCTTAATGAAATGCACAGATTATGCTTATTCTAGAAGATTTGAAATGTCAATAAAGAGAGTGAAATAAAAAGAAACATGGATGAAGCATTGCCAAAACAGATTCATCAAGGGAGTAAAAATATTTTACTGCAAACAAAGAACTAATATAAAATATATAGCCAATTGGCAGACAAACTACCAGAATAGGCACTGTAGGAAATGGAACAGCAGTAATGGATAAGAGAGTTGGAGGATGTTATAAGAATAATAAAAAATAAAATACAAGCTTAGAATCCAGTGCCCTTTGCATCCCATGGAAGTCCAGCCATGGACTTCAAAGGATTTTGGATGGCAGTCACAAAGCAAGGATTTTCTGCAACCTTGTCGTAGCCATTGCATGCAACTATGAGAAGCGTTCTCTTCCAGAAAGATGTTAAATTGGAAGGAAATCAGAGAAGAGACAGAATAAAAAATGAGGGGTTTTTTTGTGAGAAATTAAGTGGGAAGAAAAATGAAGAGAATTAAGTGGTTATAATTTGGCCAAATAAGGAATAAGCAGCAACACAATAACAGCATTCAAGTGTCTGAGGACACAAGCTCTTAGAAATGGGAATAATTATTCACTTCATTATACAGAAGTACAATTTTAACAGGTAAGGGGAATATATTATAAGAGATGAAAGACATTTGATGTAAATATCAGGAAATGCAGCATATTAAACTGCTGAATAATAGAAGAGATGGAACTCGTATGGTTTGAGACTTTTAAAAAATCAGATTGAATGCCAGCTATTGAAATGCAGAGTAATCTTTTCTATTCCCCACTATGCTATGAAATATATCTATCTTAAAAAGACTAGTGTCTTCTTCCAGCCTTTTCCTGTGCAAGCTCCATATGTTTTAAAGCCTACATCAGGAGATGCAGAAATAGCAGAGGATAAATTGTTCTTAAAAATGAATAAACACTCTTCATATCTTTTGATCATGTAATCTTCCCTCTGCTTTCATTCCCTCTCTGATTAAGATTATAGTCTTTTCTCAAATCTAGTATTCATGTCAATATCTTTAAAATGTTTTGCTCTACCTAGAGGCAAACAAGACTTTATTGTGATGAAAATGGGAATATTTGTTGCAGTAACTCAAAGATCTGTTAGTGGAGGAATATTTTTACCTTGATTTGTCATAGATTACTCTGTTGCTAGAAATACCGTGTATAGGTGATGCAAGAAGTCCTTTCAGAGGTTTTTCTTTGGACACGATCTTTTCTTAGGTCTTCAGTTTCTAAAATTATTGGTAACACTAAAGACCAGTAGTAAATGTATTTTGTTTGCATCTGCTCACTCTTCCATATATAGCAAAGAGTTCAACTAAAAAATATTAACCAAAAAGAAAATGTAAATGGCTGACTTTTATTCCATAACATCGTTCATGATAGGGGAGGCAGCTACTTCTATTCAGCAATTTCTGCCATTTTCCATCCTCTGTGGTTTGTTTCCCAGCTCTCTAATAAATGTAGGAAGACAAATTTTAGACAACAAATAAGAAAGTTTTTCTCTTTCAGTGTGAGAGACAATTTAAAATACAGATAGTATTTATAAACTTAGGAAATACCAATTCTTACTTAGTATGAATGATCACAGATTAATTCATTTCGATCTCAGCATGATTATTTACACTAGTTGAGGATCTATACCACATCATATCACAGAATCCCAGAACTGCTTCAATTGGAAGAGCCCTTTAAGCTCATGGAGTCCAACCATGAACCCAACACTGACAAGTCCCCAACTAACCCATGTCCCTCAGCACTATGTCTACATGACTCTTCAATCCCTCCAGGGATGGGGACTCAACCACTGCCCTGGGCAACCCCTTCCAATGCCTGAGAACCCTTTCAGCAAAGAAATTCTTCCTCAGACCCAATCTAAATGTGTTAAAGTATAGGACTTCACTCACACTAGTACCATTTTTAATGATGTGCAGCCGACTTCGGCAACATTAAACCACTATTTTTAGGCTTTACACACTACTACAGTCTATGGTAAAACACTGAAAAATAGTTTCTGGTCATTTCTGACAGAAGTTTGTGTTGATTTAATAATCAAGTAAAATGAATCATGGATTAAAGAAATATTAGTGAATGTTTGCCATGTCTAAGTGTAAATCACGTTTTAATATAAACAAACATGCTTTGTACAACTGCAATGTCATACATCTATGCTTAGAAAAATCGATGTATCCTGCACTGCGGAAACAAGGATCATAGATAATAAGCTGGATATAAAGTGTTAGTACAATGCTGCAAGAAAGAGCAAGGACATAACACCTGCAGGCATAAGCAGGACAGGAAGAAGAAAAAGCAGGGAAGTGGTAGCATATATCCATGCAGCATTGGCAAGACAATTATTGGAATGATCTGTTTAATTCTGCAGCCTTATTTCCAAACTGATAATGAAAATTGGAAATGCCTAGAAAAAGGATTGTAGGATGCCTGGAAAACCTCTTTTTATAGAGAGAAAGTTACAAAATTCAATGTATTTGGTTTATCCAAGTACAGTTTAGGAGATGACTTTCTTGACTTGAAGTCAAGGAAGCACTGATTTGAAAAATCATCTAATAGTAAGTTAGTTATTAAAACAAATAAATCTTCTGATCCTTACACAAACTATGATGGTATCATTGACATCAGTGGAATCTTGCTATTATGTGAGTCAGATGATGTTAGTAGTGGGGGGGTTTCTCTGCTTGTAGTTTATCCCCAGGTAAATTCAATCAGTGACTGCTCTGATTTGCACTTGTCTGACAAGACATTCAGAATCAGTCCTGCTTCAGACTCAAATAAAACTCAAGCTTGGATATATGCACAAATTATAAACACCTGAAATGAATCAGATTAAGGATTCAGGCTGGTTAAGATGAAGAATTAACTCAAAGTGAAAGGGAAGGAATACATAAGCTATAGACTGTAAAATGTTCTGACATTCTTCAAAACTGAAATTTTGTATTTCTGCACACTTGTATCATGCACTTAAAAGCATGAATATGTTTTATTCCTTGCCAGGTTTGTTCTTCTACTTGGAAAACATTTATTCTGTTTCTTGTTTACACTGAATTTAGAATTAATGTGGCTGTTTTGGTTGAGCAAAAACAACCTTGACTTGTAATAAGCATCATTTTATCAAGCCAAAACATCTTGTGTAAAAACATAACATGAACACAGTTCTCAGAATCAAGCTAGTTAATAATTACTATATAAACAGGTCAAGGATCAAAAGTGCCAGTAAAATCTTGTGATTAATGTGTAGGTTATGTTTCCAAATTACAATACTGAAAACCAGAGCTATCTTAATGTACACAGAATAAGTTTAATATCCACAGGTGAAATATCATGATCTCAGTGAACATTTTTCACAGAGTAATAAACAGAATAAGTAACCCCAGCAGCCTGTTTCTATAAAACAATACACTGTTGGCATTAGTGAAGTATTTCTTGGGTGCAATAATATTTACTTACAAATTACATAAATCAAGACATGCTTTCTTAAATGCTGGAGAGATAAAGAGAAAGCCCAGCTCAGAAACTCCAGTCTGGTTTCCTAATGAGTTTCTCAAGCTAAAAACCATTTCCTTGGTCCAGCTTTCCTCACAGAGCACACTCATCTCTTTCCTTAGCAATCCCATGCTAGCTGCACTCATCAGCTTCACCCAGGACTCTGCTCATGGAGACTTCTTTGGTGTTCCTCAGCAATTTTCAGCACAATATCACCAGAAACTAAAGATGCCTCTGTATTTTTACATCTTAAATATACATACCTTTAAATAATAATAAAAAAAAATGCCAGTTGGATGTACTGGTACTGAACAGGATCATTCTTGAGTAGAAAACATCATGGGGAACATAGTCAGAGCCTGAGCAGAGAAGCACTACGTTTAAGACATAGCTCTGCTTGCTACATGGAGTCAGGAGCTTGTAGCAGGAGAAAAGACCTGTCTGCTTTAACTGGGCTGCATGAAGAGCCCCAGAACAACAAGTGTCAATGAAGACCTGGCAGCACAGATCTAAAACTGGAAAACCAGCTGGTGGTACCTGGAAGACCCACCTAGGTGCCAGGTCTCCTCTACTTCAAAAAGCTCATAGTCTGTGTCACCCACACCACCTGTTACCACCACAATTTCTGGTGTTACCAGTTAATCATTAACATTAGCCTAATTAGTTACACATGGTGTTGGTGTGGCTGTGCCTACTTCTGCTGCAAACACCCATTTGTAGTTTACCACTGAACGAGGAGTGGCTCTGGTCTCTCTCTACAGCTTAGGACAAGGTCACATTTGAACTTTTTAGGGATGTTTAATATTTAATTTCATGGATTCAAGAGCATAATCACAACTTGTTCTTTAACCTGGGAATGATTGTGTGAGCAGCTGGAGCGAGTCAAATGTTATCTTCAGCTTAACTTCCTTGTGTTGTTTTAGGTGGTCAAAACTCAGGACCTAAATGGCTCAGACTGAAGAGTTTATAATGCAGCTAGCAAATACACACAGGACTGAAGGTACAGTCAAGTGACAACGTGAGAGTGGCAACGTTGCTAATTTGCTGAGAGCTGAACAGTGGAGTCTCTTCAACTTGAATTATTTTTCAACCCTTTTATTTCTGGAGTAAAATTTCATGGGTTTTATTCCATTAAAATACTCACAAAAAATACTATTTTTAGAAAAACCAAAACCAACTGTTTTCTTTTTCATCAGAAAATCTGAAGTTGAAAAGAACATAGTTCAATGCCACAGCAGAACATGGAGCCCTTTCTCAGTCCCGAGCACTGAATTGAAGTCCCACACTCCTACAGCCAAGTAATATCAGATATGAAAACTGAATAAATGAGTTGGATGGCTACCTCAATGTTACACTAGATTTAACACATCTTTATTTCTAATAAAAGCAGTGTGGAATCTAGCACAAATGGCAAATCAACCCTGTGAATTAAAACTGCAAAATGTTAAAGAAAAAATAATTCAATCTACATGCACTTGTTTGGGAGCTTTGAAAGGATTTCAAAACAAACCAAAACCTTCAGCCTTTTATCAGCAACTAAAAAAACATGTTATAATAGGCGAAGGTCTCAGCAAAGTGAGAAATGCACAGATGTGTCAACAAAGCCTAGCAGAAACGTGTGTGTGTTTCCTTCACTTGTTTGCCAACGTGTCATTATTTACATGTAAAAAAGGAGAATATCTTTTGAGTCATGTGATGTTCCTGGCTCCTTAACCTGACGCTTATCTGACAGCAGGTAAACCAGCAATTGTGGATATAAGTAGTCTGGCTACTTGGCAGTCAGTTCTTGACCCGAGCAAGTTCTTTTATTCAAAGAAAGAAGCAGCAAGACGAGAAAATCAGCTTTTGAGGTTGGTCTTTTCTGCTTCCTTTTCAGGTATAAGTGTGTTAAATGTGGGAGAGGTGGAAGTGCTGATTTGATCAGACAGGGAGGTTCGAGTAAATAAACCAATACGTGCTGCTTTCCCCTCCATTTCCATGTTAATTTGTTGCCAATGTCATGAGTCTGACGTTTTAATGGGCAAATGATGAGAGCAGCACTTGGGTCACCCATCGGCTCTGTGGCAGTGGGCTCTGGGTGCTTTGGTGTCCTTTAGTCCTGAACTCTGGACTATCCCCTCTGCAGCTGCTGATCCTGAAGAGATTGCTGTTGGCATGGGACCAAAACCAGCTGCAGAGTGTCCAAAATATATAAAAAAAACTTCCCAAAGCACAGTTCTAGGAAAATGAACTGAATTACACCCAAATCCTGGACGAGACTGCTAGACCAATCCTGCCATGTGCTTTAAGATGCTCACAGAGGGTGGACAAAAGATGTTAAACACAAAACTGGGGGTTCTCCTCTGTAGGAACCCCAGAAGAGAATTAATTAATTAATTGCTGATGGCTAAAAAGGACATGTTATTGATCCTTTCTATATTCTTTATTATTGAAAATGCACACTGTGCTCTGGGAGGATGAACAGGCAATGAAATACATTGCATTGCTTTACTCTTATACTTTACTACTAAATCATCTTGGACAACCATAAAGAGGGCATATAGACACCTCTGTGTCACACTCGGGGGACACCGAGTGACTCCA
>NW_010290439.1:48881-51087 GCF_000700745.2 Antrostomus carolinensis | reverse complement strand
TAAATTATCCCCGATATCGGATCGGGACATGTACTTTCAGCTTTATCACTAACTGGCAAACCTGTTGTTTCCAATTAAATCACTGCCACAACTTCCATAGCTTTTGAAATTATCTCTGTGGTGCCAGAAAGTATATAGTTTCATGTAGTGTTATGTCTCTTATGTTGTGGGGTAAATTGAGAGATATTCAGCAAAATCCCTTACTGTCAAAGTGAATAATTGTGTACCAAATTTCAAAATTTCAGATTTTCCCTATAGAATAACCCTCACTTTTATTTTTTTATCAACAGACTTTCAATGTCTACTGTGAAATCAGCATCCCAGGATTTATGTCTTGTCTTGTAGATATCAGGTGTCAAATATCTATATCTTTCTCTTAGCAGCTTAATAACTTCTTGACGTCCTTGTCTTTGTAAGTTTCCCCTTAGATGAAACCAGCACCAACAAGCTGTAGATGACATAGTAGCTTGTATGAGATTCTGCACTACACAATTTGATGGAATAACTATTAACACTTGTCATTTGTATAAGGAAGGGCAAGAAGAATGAGAGAAAGCTTTGTATTCCACTGGGATGTGTGTTGAAGACAAAGAATGATGGTTGGCTGAAATGAATATTAATTACCTAAACATACTGTTGACTGGGGACAATGTGAAATGTCTATCGTAACTCAACCTGGAAGCTCACACTTCTGATGTCTCCCTATGCAGCTCTTTAGCTTGAAAGCTCCTATCTTCTGCTTGCATTAATTGCATATTTTGCACCAATACTACATTTGTTTCAAAACTAATTTTCCTTGAGCCAGATCATAAGCTTCAGCTAAGGAGTTCTGTGAAAGGAAAAACATTCCTTAATAAAAACCAGTTTAGGACTACAAGCATGAAAATAATTTAATCAGAATTATATTGTTTTATGTCAGTACAAAACCAAGTAAAGACTAATTGTATGCATGAAATTTAAAGTGTTTCTTTACTTTTCATTTTTAAATGGTTGGTTAGGTACATGATGTCAGTTCTAAAAGTATATTACACCAGTAAGTGTTCTCAACTTAAGTATATTTTTAATATTTCTTTTTGTATTCTAATTTCTGTTGTAATATATTAACACTTGTAAAAATCTGAAACAACTGCACAACATAATCCACTTTGTATTTTGACTAACACTAAGAGGAGCAGTTGTTGTATGTGAATGTACGTGTTGTACATGTTGTACTGTCCCTGCTGATGGCAGGGGGATTGGAACTAGATGATCTTTAAGGTCCCTTCCAATCCAAACCATTCTATGATTCTATGAATACTGGATTTTTATAGAAAGGTGCTACTTTCATGTAAGCACTCCTTACAAGTGGGCTCTACTTTCAATCTATGTGCTTCCAAATGTACTGGGGCATCTCTCTGATATTTTATACTCAAGTATTATTATATTATTGAGGTATTATACTTTTTCTGTAATACAGGAACATATGCTGCAGTTATTTTTAAGACATGCTGCCATTTCATTACGTCAATATATGTATTATTTCCTATCGTAAATATAGAGAAATACATGGGAATGCCTTTACTGGTATTGTTAACAATTTCATTTAAAATAGATCATATTGTAAGCATGACCCATACATATGTAACCTTAATAGTAATTAATTTTAATAAGCAAAACCAGACATGACCATTTATTTCCATTAGTCTGTGTGGCTTAATAGTAAACAATGTAGGTAGCAGATTCCAAATTTTCCTTAAAAATCAATCCCACAATTCACTCACTTATATAAAATAGTGGTATTTATGCTAAACAGCCTTTTCATCTGACCTATCTCAGTCTAATGTTGGAAATGAATAACAGCCTCTTTTAAAGGAAGTGTGCTTAAAACGTGTATTCAACAGTCATTTGTGACAAAATATTAACTCCAATGTAATGTCTATATATCATTTGTTTTCATCTATTATTATAGAGCAAATGCTGGGTAACTTCTGAGGTAGTATGATCACCCTTAATTTAGTTTATTTCCTATGTAAAAAATTCCATAACATATGCATTACCATATGTTTGATCTTAAGGAGTTTTATTTGTAAAAAACATGGGGGAAGGGGTCATGGAACATCTAAAATGTCTTTTCAGGCAGTACCACGTGAACTCTTCAGAAAAGGATTTCTAATTAGGACATCCCAAAAGAATCTCTGCTTATTTGAACCTTCCTTTACTGGATCTT
>NW_010290439.1:22560-48854 GCF_000700745.2 Antrostomus carolinensis | reverse complement strand
GTGTTTGCTTAATCCCTATGTTTTGGAAATTTGGCCCCAGCACAAGATAGAAACTTGACTACAGCAGAAGTAGAAAGCAGCAAAAGAGCACTGCTTCAAGAGCACACCTTGCCTTTCAAGGTTGCATCAGCTATTTTGAGAAACACAAGGGGGAAGTGCCTCTGACAGGTGAAAGGGGACAACAAATACAGGACAATGAGAAAACCAGAAATTGATTGGGCTGTAGGTATGGTATAGGAACAGAACTCCTATAGACCTCTTGGGTGTTGAGAACTCAAGTGCTTTGCTATCTGAACATCTGTGGGGCCTGAGGCCTCTGGCAAGGGAAGAATTTGTAACATAAGACATTTACCTTAGGGAAAAATAATTACACTGATGTCATGGCTCAGTATAGTATGCATACTAGACCCTATCTCCAAAGCATTTCCTTTTTGCTGGTGTGCTGAAAGCTTCATTTATAAAGGGCTTTGCAGTTATCTAAGGATTTTTTTTTAATATTTGAAATATTTTTTACTGATTTTAACAAATGCACTATTTTAATACTTCATTTTAAAATAACTTAAGATACAGGAATGCTTTACAATTAAATTTATACAGGAAAAATATTTAGAGGGCCATACTCTTACTTGGAATTTAAGCACTTTTTTGCTGAAGTTAGACGTATTTTTTGTTCAGTTAAGTGCAGGGCAGGATTTGGCTGAAAATAATTGATGGCCAAAGTGCACCCATCACAGCAGACAGAAGTGTCTGCTCAGATGTTTGCAGTGATATTTAAATGCTCATTTTTTAGAGGACAACTGAACTCACAATAAAGTAATGATGTCCCACTCCTTTAATGCCCAGTGGATCCACAAGTCAGACCTATCAAAAAGTAGTAAGAAGGTGATTCATAAGACCAGGTCTGCAGGGATTTTGAATGGGGCTTCTCTGCACTTAGGGAAAAGTCAGAGGACCTATTCATAGGAATCACACACACATATTTATTATGCAGCATAGTTTCCCAGCAAAAAAACTCTGAAGTGGCCATAGCTTGAACAGAAACAAATAAAAATGATTTGAGATCTAAAGATAGCACTGGAACTTAAAACCTAAATATTTTTTTCTTCTTACTTCTGTTGCAGCAAAAACAAACTTTTGACAGCCTTGATAATTTTTTCTTTTCCTAACCTTCATAGTCCTTTGAAGATACCAGTGACTAAATGCAAGACCTTTCACTTTAGTCCTAGTTCTCTCTACTTATTTTTTTAATTCCTCAACTCCAGATTTTGCTGTTCTGCTGGGCAAGTCTTTAGTTGAATCCAAATGACAATCCTCATCCCCTGATAATACAATTCTTTCTTCCCGTCCTCCTAAAGAAAGTATATGAAACTTATAAATGCAGATACCAACCCAACACAAACTCACAGCTTGCCTCCTTCACAGCCTTCTAGTGAGACACGAATCCTGCTTTGACAGCTCTCCCAATTATTGGTTAGAAGCAGCTAAAAGCTTTGAGCCTGCCAAGAGCCAGCCAATAATTGAGAGGTTTTGGGCAAAGTGACATACGACTGTGCGTGTACTTGCAAGGAGGTGGCCATGAGCCCATGTGAGGTCTGCATCTGGACTGAGAAACTTTATGTACTGTACTACTTTAGGAGAATTGGAATAACAGAAGACAGTGGAAATCAGTCCCAGAAGAGGGAGATTCAAATAAAGACCAGATGATTATTGCATTCAGTAAAGCTGGCTCAAGAAGGTGTGAATTACACACTTTCCTGCACCACAGAGGCCTCTTGAGCTGTAAGCAGCATTCATCCTCTGGGAACACAGGTGGTGATTCCACCTCTGTCCCCAGCTGGATTTATTTTCAAGGAAGCTTTACATTCCACCAGCAATTCAGTGAGTGGTTCACCACCAGAGGCCTCTAAGGGAAGATAAAAAATAAGCATGCTCTTTCTTATTTCCCGGGCACACCTCCACTTTCTGGACTTCATTTATTTGTCATATCTGCTCTCCTATACTTTTCCTCTTCAGCATTCTTCCACTATAGACTGTCTTCTCCTGACAGCTTTTCAGCTGCATTGGTTTGAGGTCTATTGTGTTGTAGAATTAGTCTTCTAGGAAAGCAGGAAAGCTTCCTGCAAGTGAACGAGAGTGCAGTAAGTCCTAAGAAATTTACTGACTATGAAAATCCTTCATTAATAGGGAGAATAGACTTGATGACCTTTGTATTTTTTCTCCTTCTTTCTCTTGCTTTTAAGCTTTACCCATCTTTCCATGCCACTTCTGTGATAAAGGCAAACTTTACAACTCTCTTTCAGTGGGCAGTCCAATAAAATTGGCTCAGATGATACCCCAAAAGGGAACAGACTGCATTATATTAACATTCACAAGTACATGGCATGGTGACAAGAGACTAGTAATCCCTTTTTCATTCACCAGAACTGTGAATTTACCTCTTCCAATCAAGAATGACTTTTTTTTTTTTTAACTTAGAACCTATTTTAATGCTATCCAACATTATTTTTCTATAAACACACAAACAATATAAATTATTCTTATTAGTGATTTACTGTTCTACTAATGCTCTAATTTGACTGTGGTCCTCTCAGACAGCTACTGTAGTTTTCCTTGACTATGGATATAAAACGTATCTTTATTTTTCAGTAGCACATTTCATAAAATTTTTCTTTTTTGTTAAAATACAGATCTAATGGCAGAGAGTTGTCAAAAGAGTATATGAATTCTAAATTAATATATAAGTTGCTTTTATATGGCATGACATTTCAGCCAATTGCTGCTGCTTTTGTCATTGCTAAAGATAAAAATATGCTATGGAAAAATAAAAATCTTACTATGGTGCAAAGATCTCCCTGGGTTGCTAAATTAAAACTTTTCATAAATGTCCACAAAAAAGTCGACAGCAGTTTAAAATGAGCTGTAAGACTTTTTTTTTTGTGCTGAGAGACGGGAAAAAAAAGAGGATATATGGTGACACATAGCAAATTTGACATTGCTTATGTAAAATGAACCAACCTACAACAAATTCTATACTCCGATAATTGAAAACAAATTCATGCTGTTTTACCGTGACCACTTTATATGGAAATTTAGGGATATAATTCAGAACAGAATAACAGTAATTATCATACTCTCTACATTAAATTAAAACCAGAAATGTTGATTTGTCTAATTGTAGGCATTAAAAAATAACCAGTTTCAAAAAAGAGAGATGCAAATGGAAAGATGTCCTGATGACATTACGCTCTTACCCACAATTCTGCCTTTCTCCTTTGGGTCTCAGTAGGGAACTGTTGTCTATTAAGGCAGATACTTGCTTTTTCTGGTTGCAAAGGGAATGTTACATTCACGTGAGCTATGTATTCAAATATTGTGGGGCAGAGAGCAGCAGCTTGAAGGAAAGAAGCTACAGATTTCCATTTAGATGAGTCCCCATGTCTTGAGTGTTGTCTGTATGCTAATGGATATTAAAACTTGCTCAGCAAGTGCTAGAAGTAAGGTGCTAGCAGTCTGCACCTTGAAGGAAAAGAAAAAAAAAAAGCACACCTTAAACAGGATACCTTTTGCCAGAGGGTAATAAAGGACTAGAGGCACTTCATTCACTCCACACCATTTGTATTTTTTCCCCAAGCATTACTTTGGTAATCACTCATGTTCGCAACATAACCTAGATTAGATTAAACTGGGGGCCTTATGAACCTGGCTCTGTCACTGTTTTGAGAGAAGAGTGAGTTCAGTGGTTTATCAAAATGATACTAATCTTCACTGTAAAATATAAAGGTACTCTTCTTCACCGAATTTATTATTTCTTTAGCAGTTTTCTAGCTTTGGTAATTAAGGCTCTGAAGGTACTTAGCAAAGGTGGTAAAGTGTTATCTGCAAGATACTTCCAATCACCTTTTCTTATTTTAAGAAACTGGAAAATCATATTATTTGAATGGTTTTTGGTAGGAGAGTAGGAGACAATTGGGAGGACAGAAGTTCAGGTGACACAAAAACGCAGGCCAGAGACAGGAAGCATATGAAAGGTTAACTGTAACTGATACTCATATTCCACCTACCGTCTTGTCTGGGATTCTCTCCTGAAGGCAGAGCCACCCTGTAGAGTGTGAGGCTTGCCTGCAGGCACCGAAAGATGGGAACACGTCACCAGTTTTCAGTTGCCAAAGAATGTGTGTGCAAATTCTAGAGATAAAGCAAATGCTATTCTGTTCCCTAATATCCAAAGAACTTTCAGACGCTGAAATCTGGGGGTGCATGGAAAGGCATATTTCAGACTATACTTAGCATCAGCATTCAACGTAGTTTTGATGTGTCATATCTTGAAAGCAAATGCTGGTTGCGTACGTTGCTGGTTTTCTCAGTAGATGATTATGCTAAATGTAACAGGCAAAATCAGAATTTGTGTTCCTAAAAGCTGTGTAAGTATTCATCAGCATTTTACCATAGACATACAACAGGTCTACTAGATAAAGGGTAGACAACTATGTTATGTCTATTTACTCCAATTTTCAAATTGTTTATACTTATGCTCTTTGTCTATTCAATTGTTCCAAACGTAAACAGTCCTGTCTTATTAGCACAAATGCAAACAGAACATCAGTTTAGAGGTCCTACCTTTGCTACTGAGTTTTAAGCTTCCACATGTCAGCATGAGCACTGGAAGTGTATTTGTCATTTAAAATGAAACTGTTTGATTGACACTTGTTGGAGTCCTGATACAAAGGCAGCTAGGAAAACTAGAAAGTGCCATTATTGCATTTTTTTCAACAAAACCTGTTCATTTGCATCATATTTTGTACCTGGGGCAGAAATACATTTAAGCACCAGCACCCTCACATTTCTAAAAAAGCACTGAATGGGAGCTGGGAAGAAAAAAGCGTTTGAATTCTCTGATACTTCTCAAGTATTTTTCTCACTGGTACTTTGCCAATCCCATCAGCCTCACGGTGCCTCAGGAGCTGTGCATGTTAGGCTAGCATGCAACTTATCTGCACTGCTGCAATTAAGCAACAGCTTGGATTTCAAATACTGACTCGAGTAATCAAATAATTTGAGTTCTTTCAGTAATCTTCCAGCTTTTTCCACAGACATTTTGAGAACACCTGAGGAATCTAAAATAATCGAGCATTTTTGTGCTTGATCTCATCTTGACTTCTCAACTAAAATAGTGAAAAAACATTAATAATTTGAAGAGCAACATGAATATTTTTATGAAATGTGCCAAGTGGAAAAACCAGTGTGGTGGAGGATATACGGTTTGCTCTTCATGACTAGAATCTGTATATAAGAGGAGAATGATGGCAATCCACAGCCGTGTTGACAATTCAGACATACAGGAAATACCCTTGTAGGAAACTAATACCATCTGGGTTTGGCCCAAGATGTGTGAATGAGAAATATGTTTCTTGTTGAGAATGCAAAGATAGTTTTGGACATTGCAAAGAAGGAATGCGTTAAGCATGTACAGTTATAAAAATGAAATAGGGTGAGGCATTGCATGCATATGGAATAATTAGAGGAATATGTTTGTGTGCGTCAATAGCTGATGCAGACTTAAAATTTCAGAATTCATTTGTCCTAAGACAACCAGTAAATTACTATGAAAAAAGGCTCCAGTATAAATGGCCAGGAGCTTTCTGAATAGAGACAGTATTTGAAAATGCTGGTTTGTCTAAGCCACTGCATTCCCTGATAGAAAGGGAGGTTTGCTTGTGACACATGTTGTATTTTGGGGAAAAAAAGTAAAATAGTTTTGAAATTGTTGAAATATCCAGTTCTAGTATTTGTAAAATTGGGAATTTGGATTATTTCAGAGAGTTGTTTTCAGTTTAGAAATTAGTTTTAGTACAAAGAATGTCAACACTGAAATGGAATATTTCATTTGGCCCTTCCTGAGAACCTTTCAGTCCACGCTCGGTAAGAGTGTGTTTTCAAAATCTCAGAATATTCTCACTTCTCGCTATCCTGTTCTTGCATTAACTGTCTGAGATTTTAGTGTCTGTTCTTGGCATCGGAAGGCTCTCTGGTTTCTAACGAAGCCATTGCCAGCATTCTGAGGTTCCTGAGACTCGCTGCCTGCGGGATGGATTTTTGCCTCTCCCTTGACACCCTCATCTACTTGTGAAAGCCCCAGCAGTGCTGATTTTTCTGTTATTTGTGAGGCTAATGAATGCCTTGCATGGACAGGAAAAAGTTCCAGGCTCTCTTTTTGGTGCACATTTGACAACTTCTGCAGGCTAGCCTTTAGTACTATCATTCTTTCTCTGAGTTCAGGCTCTAGATGCTCTTTTTAAAGAAAATTACTGAGAAGATAAATGGTTTGCTAGTCTTTCGTGTCTGTCAAGATCCTGGATTAGCCCTGTTCCAGATTTAAAGGTGCTCATTATACAAATTACCTGTTCCTTAACTGAGAAATGCTCATGCAATGACAGTAAATTGTCTGCTACTGTATCTTGGTCTTCATTTGTTTTTCAGCAGATTTTTGGCATACCTGAACGGGATTATTGTTATCACTGCTAAACACTGCTGGAGACATTTATTTAACATGAATTTGATTCTTTACTCAGAAGGCACAATGCAAAAAAAAAAAAATAATGGAAAATTAAAGTGGCCATTTAGATTCTTTTATTTACCTCTCTTTTTTAGTATGCGTTGAACGTGCGCAGCACCTGAGATCTTTGGACAGGACAATCAAAGTCTATTGAATCAAATGTTATTCATACACTAATGGCACACCATCGCATATCTTTGATTGATGGATTACATTCAGGTTGACATGGGCTATCAGAAGAAGCAAGCAGGCTAGAGGTATGAACAGCAGCTCATGACAATGTCCATTGCGACTGCAAGTTTGACCAGATCATCAGGGTTGAGTTCTGTGCTTGTTAGCTAATGACTTGATGGTAAATCCATTCTTTGTTGTTTAAAAATGAATGATTAGTACCTCTTTCAGCTCCATTACAGGACTGTGTTCTATTAGTTCATCCTTTGCTAGGCTGTGCAGAAAGCATTGCTTTCATTTGCACCTACTGTGGAACATACACATCTGCCTTTCAGGGGAGAATTTATGACTGTGCAAGCTTTGAATTTTCCAAGCTGTTTATGCTTAAGTGTTATGCATATACTTACTCCATACACACATAAACATACACATGCATCCAGCATTTAGGTGAACACAGATTTCCTTGTGCCCGTAGTTTAAATTCTCATCAAATTTAATTATTTTTTATAGTCCCAAAAGCAGAACATGAGTGGATATAAACAGTTCACATGTGCTTGATTTGCATATCTTACAGCTTGAATAAACGGCGTTTGAACTACCTAAAAGAATTTATTTTATAGTATAGAATAAGTTAATATTTTTATGCCTACAGTGTTCAGTTCCAATGTTGGGGAAAAGGGGGTTTGAAAAATGTGCATTTCATGTATGTGCCCATGTTTTTTAAATAACTCATTAAATTATGGTTGTACTACGTATTTTAAATATTGACATTTCTGAGTGGGGTTTAATTTTTATTCTGCCAAGCGTTGTAAATTCCTGTTTTGGATCCTGAAGATTTTGGTGGAGGTGGAAAACCACTAATAATTTCTTCTTGTTCACGCAACTTGTATTCACTTGCATGTTTTAACTTGAAGCAGACCTTTTCTGTTGATGCTGGTAACACTGTTCTGTGTTATCTAAACCAGACTCCTTTGGAGTAGGAAAGAGTAAAACTTCCTCTAAGTATTGGCAATGATAATTACCTTAATATATATTTTTTTTTCATAAGACCTTAATTCAGCAAGTATTTAGGCACATGCCCAAACTCCACTGAGTTTTTTTTTCTAGTGCAAAATAGGATAATATGAGGCAGCCAATTCTCTCCACTTCAGAGTTTACATGACTCCTGGTGTCAGTAAATGAGATCTGATACCATGGTGATGAGGGAATTTATCAATCAGAAATGCTTCTGATTGAGGGGGTAGAAAATTACTGGAAAAAATTGAGACTTCTCTTAATGAATCTGACCCTGAGATTTCATAAAGATTTTTTTATGGTCTGTAGCTAATGTGGTGGTTATGCAGCTAAAGGCATTATCTTCACATCATTATAATGAAACATAACACTGGTACCTTTGACTTTATTAGCCAGGCCTCACTGGTATCTGACGTTATATATTTCCTATTATAAATCTAAATAAGAACTTACATTGACCTGCATTAGACCAAACATTAAACAATTTACTAAGATTACGACTTTGAAAGGGAACTTAAAAAAAAAAAAAAAGTATTTTAGACCACCAAGAAACAACCATAAATTTAAGGAAATATGAGGTTTCCACCATGTGACTTCCCCTGCAGAGTTATGCAACAGACTGCTGTTACTTAAAGGTCATACATAAAAAATTTATGGTACATTTTTTAAGAGATTTATAGTGTTTTTATTTATACAACTTATATGTCAACAATTTAAAGGTGTAGTATACTAAAATAACAAATTAAAGTCTAATCCCTTTGAATCCTTGATAAAATAGAATGTTCTAATATGTCATAGAGAAAAGAGGTTTAAGAAATATATCTGTATTAATGGATGTGGTATGTGTGATGTAATGATTAGCTATTTATTATTTATTATTATTACAGATCATTTGTTCATTTTTGTCTTGAAAATCATTTGCAAATGGGGTTGATTAGGGGAGCATTACATGGTGGTATAACTCTGTTTAGAAGAGCTCTGCAAATTGGTCTCAGAACATTCTTTCAGTGTTGAGATGAATGATGCCATTGATACTATCTAGGCCTCTTGTTTTGGAATATCTTTGAACTCATGTACATATCATTTACACAAGATGTTGTTGGATTCTCTGAAAGTAAAAATTTGTAGTGCTATATGAAGGTATCGCCCCTTAGTTGTTTGCTGAATTTACTTGCTTTGCACTGAAAGGAAGTGGGAGCGGTTACACATTTACTTATTCTTAGCTGAGGCAAGAGAATGGCAAAGAAGGCTCAGAGGGGGTAATTTCTCAAATCACTAGAGCTGCTTTCCTAGTAGGGTTTGAACGCAGCCATAGGAGTCACATTTGCAACCTTGCCTTTGCACACTTAACCCAGATACTATAATGTATATTTACGTGGGAGTTGAGACCATAAATACATCATTTTACACCAGGAGTTGGAGCCATATACACAGGTCTGGCAGCAATAATTGATGCTAAATTAATCCCTGAAATTTGCATATTAAAATAATGTGTGAATACAAAGGCTCCACTAGGGCATAGTATTTAAGTACCCTAATGTGTATAAGCACTTTAACACCATAAATATTCATTTCTCATGAAGACAGCCTTCATAGATAAACAGAAGTCCTAGTACACGAAACACCTGTGAACTGCTCAACATAAACCCTGATAATTCCATTGCCTTTGAGGTCAAATATAAACACAGTGCTGAAGGGGACAATAGCATTTGGAGAAAGATACTAATATGGTCATGGAGATTTGTCCCTACCTGGTATTGTGGCCTAATCTTGTCCTCAGTGAAGAACCTAAGAATGCAGTCTGGTTGTGCTGGGTGCCTAAAAATAGGGAGGGGAATTCTCCACAAGAGACGGCCTTGGGGTTGCCCTGCCGCCTGCCAGCTTTTAGTTATGGATTCTCTACTGACTTGACTCGTCCTATCTAGGCCCTTGATGACTCCCACAGTATTCCTGTAGGGATGCCCTTTGTCTGGGCTTGCACAATGTTTCTTGCCTTGCTGTGGGAGATACTGTTCTACTGGTCTCCTTGGCTACTGCTATCTCCAGCTCTGAAGGTAACACACAATGCCTGAGCAGCCTGTCAGAGCTGGAGCTTATACAGCACTTCTCTGTAAGAGGTCTTCGGCAAAATTACCCAATAGACCTTTGCAAAAATTACTTGTGCAACTCTGGACTACTGTGTTTTTCGCTGTAAAACAGAGTAATAGTGGTTCTGCAGATTCTGGGCATTTCTAAAGTTGTGGCACCCTGTGATTTGCCTTTGCTGACTGAAGAAACATATCCCTATTCCTAAGCTGGTCATCACCCCCCTCATCAGCATAATTCATTTCCGTAGTAAGAAACTGTTGTAAAAAAATCTGGCTACAACTGTTGCAGCAGAGTTTATAGATTCATAGGCCAACCCAAGCAGTAATTAATTTAAAAGAAGATGTGATCATTTCCTATCTTTTACAAGCATTAAATAATACTTTTTTTTTTGTTGGGACAAAAAATATTTGACGTGTCAAATGTCTAGAATAAGAGGTGATAGTATCTGTGGTATTTTTAAATATTCATATCTTTTACAAATAAGAAAATCACAAGGTGTTAGAAAAGAATAACTGGTATGGCATTTTAAAAGCTGTTTTTCTTTTTAACTGTACGTCTAGAGTTTCAGAGAGAAAACACTAATAAAAATTAGTCAGTCATCATTATGATGTCATTCTCATAATTTCCCTTGAAGTAAACTAGCAAGTACAAATAATATTTGTAATGTCTGACATCATCTATGTAGCTTTCCATTGCTCAGACTTTGGGTTAAATTTAGTGATGTTTCCCATTTGTTAGAGAGAACACCTTCTGGGTGGAATGGATTCCATTAAGAAAATCTCTCTGAAGTTAAGCCATTTTTGTAACTCGATTCAAATAAACCAAACCAAAACAAACCCCCCCCAAACAGACCAGGAATGATATGAGTACAGCAGTAGCAATTTGTAAAAAATGTGATTGTCTGTAAGAGCCAGAGTTTCAGGCCTGTGTCTGAGTGCTCACGTGAAACAAGGAATCATGCTTTTCAGTAATGCTCTCTTTAAAAAGAAATAAGCGTAATCATAATTGTTTTACTCAGGAAACATTATTCCCTTCCATGTGATATGTGCCCATTTATTATAGTTTGACCTGCAAAGGCTTCCTAGAATCACTCAAAAATTAAAAAATGTTTCAGAATAGCCGTGGACTCATTTTTTGTTGCTTCTGCTTTGAGATGTTAAGCATTAAAAGACATTTCTAAATGTGATTCCTTGTTTTTCAGGTTTAACTTCAAACAGCTAAAAAGTGTATAGGAAGCACAGAATGAATGATCAGTATTTCCTCAAAACTAGTCTCATGGTGACCTCAAGCACCACCTCACATTTGAAAATTACATTAATTAGAATGCTGTCTATTAGGTGGTAATTTATGCATATAGAATAGCCAGCCACTGCCTTTCATCCTCCTTTTCCTTTTCATTCTAAAGTTTCCTACAATTTTAAAAATGGTAATTTCATTTAATTATTGCTCTCTATTACTGAGAGAAGATATGTCAGTACCACAATATTATTGCAATTCTATGCAATAGCATATGCTAATGCCATATGTAGAAGATGAGGAAGTTGTATTTTACACGAAACAAGACTTGTTCCGCTTGTGGAATACACACTCTTGCTTTTCTGTTTCTTGCCCCCTGTGTCCTTTCTCAGATGTAGGCCAGTGATGTCTGAGCCATCTCTCCACTGCCACCCAAAAAAGAGTAAAGGAGCAGGAGAGATGGTGGTGAGACATCATCCCCATTGCCTTCCTCTTTGTTCTGCTCCACAGCATGACTGGCTCATTAGCATCTTTGTCATTAACATACTTTTGATCTACACAAATATCACAGAATCACAAAATCACAGAATTGCCTCGATTGGAAAAGACCTATAAGATCATCAAGTCCAATCATTAATCTCACATTGACAAGTCCCCTAAACCATGACTAAACCATGTCCCTGAGCACTATGTCTAGATGATGACTGTTAAATACTTCCAGGGATGGGGACTCCACCACTGCCCTGGGCAACCTGTTCAAATGCCTGATAACCCCTTCAGTAAAGAAATTCTTCCTCATATACAATCTAAACTTCCCTTGGCACAACTTGAGGCCATTTCCTCTTGTCCTGTCACTTGTTACTTGGGAGAAGAGATGGAACCCCCCCCGGTCCTGCTGGCCACACTGTTCTTGATACAGGCCAGGATGCCATTGGCCTTCTTGGCTACCTGGGCACACTGCTGGCTCATGTTCAGTTGGCTGTCAATCAAACCCCCAGGTCCCTCCCTGCTGAGCAGCTCTCCAGCCACTCCTCCCCAAGACTGTAGTGATGCTGGGGGTAAGATGTACTAACAGAGTTAATTTTTAATTAAATTATCAACTAGAATTATATCTTTAATTTCTAGTCATCTTTCAGAGATATGCAGTACACAGATGATTTGGACCAATTTAATTCTAAGAGCCCTGATAACTTTTTGAGATAATACATTGCATTACTTAATATAAACCTGAAATTTAGGTAATATTTATTATTCATTATTCCTGATTTTTTGTTGTTGTTGTTGTTGGAACATTTGGGCATCTGTTTTATATGGTGTCATTATTTACACGTGGTGACTTCTGCATTTCAATGGACATTAGCTAAATGTGACAGTTATTCAAATTCAAAGTAGAAAAAATTACTAAAGCTGTCAGAATATTGTGATACACTGATTCATTATTTCTTGATAAATGCCAACATTTTCTATTACTCTCCCACCCAAAAAAAAGGAATAAGGAATTCACCCATTTACAATCTATACTTAAGTACTGAATGGAACATTTCCTGAAAGAAAAACAGCTAACATAAACATAATATCTTCTACAGAAATACGAGGTATGTAATAATTAGCAGAGCCTCACTGAGCTACGAAAACCATATTCCCTTAGAAGAAAAAGAACAATAACTACTGAAAAAAAGTGTCAGACTTTGGAGAATTTGTTATATCTGAAGAACAGAAATATAACTGCATAAACATATTTAAAAAGTGCTAAATTCACGTCCTCTACAAATTCATAAACTCACAACTGTTTCCTTGCAATTGTTCTTGGAACCGATAGAGGAAAATCTCCCAGGGACACATGAAATTTAATAAGTGTAATATTGAAAACTGCCCTTTCTCATATGAATATTAAAACAAAACAGATAATTCTCCAGAAATCCAGCAGGTTCCCCTATTCGCTACTCATAGGGGCTCTTCCCACAGTCTCCCTGCATGAAGGGTTTAGGACGTTCGTCAGAGCTGACTGTACGGAAGGAATGTGGACTCAAACATTTGAAGGCATGCCACAGAACCTCAGCAATCCAGTCATTTCATTATGTTGTGGAATTTTCAGCTACACAGATGTGTGTACACATCATAGTATGTGCTGTAGCCAATGCTTGCAATTATAATACAAGCCTTGCAAAGTATAAGAGTTGTATTGAAAGCTGCAATTAGCAGAATAAAACATTGCAGTAGGTTTTCAGCTTTTTAATTTGAAACCTTTAGATGATTGTAGGAAGAAGTTTGAGAACACAAATCAAGCTAAAAAGTAAGGAAGGAGGTGGTGAATTTCCACTCCCCCTGTTTCCAAATGGATTTTTTAAGCACATGGCTTTTAAGCCAATTTCATGATTTTGGAGTCTGCCTTGTGAGTGTCTGAATGGACAGGACTGAAGGTACTTTATATGGCTTATTTAAAAATAACATCCTAACCCAAGCTATAAATCATGATAAGTATTTAATGCCTTATGTATATAATAAATATTCAAGTCTAAGTATCTGGTTACAGCAGTGATTAAGAGTTCTGAAAATCAACCCCTTAAAAGACACTCTTCAGTGGAAATGCTGTTAGTGGTGAGGCTTCTTCCACACCCTTCTATGCACATGTACAGTTCACAGCCGTTAAGTCAACAGCGTGAGAGCATCTGTTACTTCTGAAGTCTTGTGCACATCTATATACTTGCAAATGTAATCTGAATATTGTTTTTTGAGAAACTTAAAAAATTCTTAAGAGAGACAGAAGCCAGTCTGATATGAAGCTCTATACCTTACAGTGGTTAGAGCAAATGGGTGGATTTTATGGTGGGAAGAGGGAAAGAAGGATAAGAAAGATTTCTCAGGGGATAAAAGTATTAATAAGAAAACTTGATCTTCACTGCACTGAGGAAGAACAACCTCTGGCAGGATAGCCACAGTCAGAAGGAATTAATTGGAACTACAAATACAGATTACTGCAGACTTTTTCAAATCCTATTACATTTGCAACAACACAGGCAGGGGACCAACTGGCTGGGGACAGCTCTGCTGAAAGGGGCTTTGGGGTCTTGGTAGACAGCAAACTGAACACGGGCCAGCACTGTGCCCTGGCAGCAGAGAAGACCAACAGCATCCTGGCCTGTATTAGCAAGAGCACAGCCAGCAGAGCAAGTGATCGTCCTCCCTTTACTCTGTACACGAGGCTGAATCTAGAATACTGCGCCTGGTGTTATAGACCACTCAGGACCAGAATGATACGGACACACCAGAGGGAGTTCAGTGAAGGGTAGTTGGGGCTGGAGCACTTGCCCTGTGTGGAGAGGCCAAGGGAGCACAGCTTGTTCAGCCTTGAGAAGAGAAGGCTTTGGGAGCTTGTTCAGCAAGTGGGGCAGTCAAGTGTGGCAACGAATACAGAGAATTACATCACTAATGCTAGTCTAAGATTTCAGTGGTGGCCAGTGATAGGACAAGGGGCAATGGGCAAAAGCTGGAACACAGGAGGTTCCACTTAAACATGAGGAAAAACTTCTTTACTGTCAGGGTGTCAGAGCACTGGAACAGGATGCCCAGAGAGGCTGTGGCATCTCCTTCTCTGGAGATGTTCAAAACCTGCCTGGACACTTTCCTGTGCAACTTGCTGTAGATGTACCTGTTTTGTCAGGGGGGTTGGACTAGATGATCTCCAGAGGTCCCTTCCAAACCCTGCCATTCTGTGATTCTGGGATTTCTGTGGAAGTTATTGTTAGAATATCCTAATCACTCAAAAAATCAGTTCACACATTCCATGTAAAGGTCTAACCTATCAAGCTATTGGTAATGTTGTTATGGACTTTCATTTGCTTTTTCTGTTTTCACTAGAATTTCTAATCTTGACCTCAGAAGGTTTCCAAACAACAGTTCCCTTAAAATCTGAAGAGGAATTCTGCATTGATTCATGGCAGTGACTACAATTTGGGCTATATAGTGACAGTGTTTGTTCACCAAAGTACTTCAAACTCTTTTAGGCACTGCTTAATACCTGCTTTTTTATAGTTGGATAGCTACTCAGAGTTGTCACTGATGCTTCTTAAATATTTTTCAGAACAGAATAGAATAAGGTGAAAGCTCTCTGTGTGTTTACAAATTCTTCCTGATGCACATTATATTGAAATTAGTGTGCCATTTCATTACCTAGGTTTAAAAAATTTCTCTAGATTTCCTACCAATGTACCTCTAATCTTTTATCACCAGTGAATTCTGCCACTTAGTTACCATGAACTCTTCAAAGGAACAGCTGGTTTTCTAGAAGCAATACTAGATTACACATTTTGAAATTATTTTCAAGGTATTGGTTATTTATTTCTTCTATTTGTTTTTCACCTCCTAATTTAGCAGTAGACTGAAGACATGTCCAGAGGCACTGGTATACAACAGTTCTCCCCTGAATGCAGTCTGAACCACAACAGTTTGGTTTGTTTTTTTTTAATTTTATGACAAGCCATCTCTCATACTAGTTCCTTCAGAGACACTGTAGAACAATTTCTAGAAATGGAAACTGTTTTGTCTTCATTATCTTACTAATTCTTTGACAGAATTCTGTTTGTGGCAGCAAATTAACACTTACACAAGATGCTTTTTTGATCTAATTTTACAGTTCTCTTAATTTTTCTCACCTAGGATTTTTCTGGGTTCTCACTTATCTGTAATTTGCAAGATGACCTTCGGAGCCCTTTTATAGCCAGCCTCACAGATAACAGTTACATTTTGTAAAAATAAATAGTACAACTTCACTATCTCAACTGCTCCAATTTTCTGTTTCTTTAGAGCATGTATTTTCAGGGCAATTTGTGGTGGTGCTTTCCATCATTTCTTTTCTCCCTCTCTTTTTCTTTCTTTTCTCAACCTAAAGGTGGAGAAATGGAAAATGTTAAATACCAACTATAAGGTGTGTCTTTTCCAGTCTCTCTTATGCAAACAAATCAAGCTGTAACTTTTGCTTTTGTACTGAATTGGTTTAGGCTAACTAGCCTCTGCCAAAGACCATCACCTAGCTTGAGGAAGTTCTTCTTTTATCCCAATGTATTACAAATTTCTCTGTATTTTTCCCTATTTGTTCTTTAAATTTTCTCTCAAACCTCGGAATGTTGTTCTACCATAAATGTTTATGGGAAACTCTTCCTTAGTTTGCCAGTGAAACAATGGCAGCATATAACCCTTACTGTGGTGTTCAGAATTTATATTCTGCTCTATTAGTGTCACTTGAGTTGTATTTCCATTTTATTATAGGATTATTATTTTTGAGGGCCTGAACATTCCCCTTGTACCTTGCTATATTTCTCACCTTCTTGATTCCTAATTGTTCCAGTATATACATACTTTCCTAATAAGGTACTTTTAAAGAACCTCCATGCTGCTTCTACGTATTTAATTTCCTAACTTTGCCCTTCAGGCTATTTCTAACTTCCTCAATATAAAAATCTTCCTTTTCTGAAAAGTACTGTAATATTATTACCTCATGGTAGGATCCCATGGGAGGATGTTGAACTTAATTATATTATGGTCACTTTTCTTTAGTGGCTCAACCACGTTAACTTCCTGAATCAACTCATATATTTCACTCAAGACCTGCATCAAGACTAGATTCACCCTTTTAGTATTCCAGAATTCTCGTAACAAATTATTGTCTTTGGTGTCTACACATTATTCCAGTATTACACTGAGAGGGCTTAAAAATACCTGCCTGTAATATACTAGCAGGAAATACTTGTTTATTCAATGCACTTTTAAGAGTGCCTAAAGTCTAAAGGGCTTAATTGTCAGTGAAACCACATGGAGTTTTCTAAATTCAAATATTCCTTCTCTGTGCATGAATCAAATTGTATGTTTGGGAGGTCAGTTACACATCTAACTCTGCGTGTGCTGAAATTCATGTTTGTGCAGCATTAATTCTTGCAGGTTAAATATCCTATGGTTGTTTAAAATCAACAAATGCAAATTACTGGTTCTCCTACGGCTTGAGAACCTGAGCCCATTAAAACAGCACTTGATTCCTTATGTTACAAAAAACACCCCCTGGAACCCAAACTGTCTATTAATGATTTTATGGCCTGTAGTAAATAGAAACTGCGACACCTTACAAGTGAAAGCACATTATGATGTACAGTAATGTATCTCAAGTAATCAGTTGTGGTTAGGCTAAGATTCAGCTGAAAACAAACTTTAGGAATGAACTATATGGTACTTTTGAAAAGCAGATTGAAATATGGTTTGTCTTTGAACTAGATCCACTGCTTCTCTGAACTTATAAACATGACTTTGAAAGAATGTACACTGTTTTCCTGATTAGAAGTCCTTTTTCTTTTTTTTTTCATTACTCATTTATTTAAATCCCAATTTAAAAATGTAACTCATTAGAAAAGCATTCTCAGTAAAAGAAGTTGAAACAAATATAGATGTGTATCCTCGTTCAGCACAGTGCAAGACAGCTATTACTATTATATCAGAACACTAATATTTGTCTGCACTAGACTAAATTTCTTTATTATATTAAATCCCCAAATAATCACTCTTAAATCTAACTTTTTCTTAAATTTGCCAAGTGAGAAATGTTTGCTTCATTAATGTTATAATTTGTGGTTCACATTTCAAAAGAAAGCTAAAAATAGTTTCTGAAATAGTGTGTCTTGCTGACATAAACACAGCTAACGTATTTTTGCAGCTTCCAGGATTGTTTCACTTGTATAAAGCAGTAGAAGCATTCTGCTCTTTCCATTTTTCTCGTACTATAAGAACCAAGAAAGCAGGAATTTGTTTAGCTCATTGGCTCCATTTATCCTGAGCCAAGACCATGATCTTGGAAACCCTTTAACTTGGGTGAATCCAGTACAAAGTTCTTTTCAAAAAGCCAGTGCAATTAGAACCACACAGTGTATGTTCAGTCTCAAAATTAAGGCGATAAAGTTTCAAACAGCTAGAACTGAGACAGAGTATCAGGGACTCAGACCTTTAATCACAAATCCTAATTCCACTAGGTTTTGATCAAATGAAGAATTGTGTAGTTGCAGACAGCATTGAGAAAACACTATTCTGTCTTTTTGCAAATGGGCAGAACAATTAACACAGAAAACAAGGAAACATAATGGAAGAAGTGTAAGTTTGATGCAGTCCAGCCTTGAGAGCTTCTCTAAATACTCCAGACAGAGTGATACTATAATACAAGCAACTCACTTTGCACTTACTATTTTATCACTAGTTACTGCTAAGTGATACACATTTGCTAACCGAATTGGCACATTGCAGAACCTGTTTTGAAATCCAGTGCTTCATTTTTGAAGCTGTTTTTTTTCCAGAAACCTCTCTTTTACTGCATATCTAGTTCATCAAACCCATGAATAAGATATTATCTTTATTTTCTGTGAAAACATCTGTAACTGGTATTTTGTTGAATTATAGCACTTATGAAAATTAAAAACAAATCTAATTCAGTACTAAGGATTCTAATGCATTGTGTTTCATTTCACCTTCTAAATTATTCACTGGTTGTTGAAGGTATACTTTTGTTTTATTGAACAAAGGTAGGAATTCTCAGGCCTTATTAAAAGATAATTTTAGCAGTGCTTAGATTGAGAGTAGAGTAGTAGTTTCTTTCATGCATTTTGTTTGTGGCTTTTTTTGACCATTCATATAAAGTGATTTCAGAAGTTGCACATTAGTAAGTAGCTAATTAAGTTCATTTCCCTTAGTCATTTGCCACTGTTTTTTTTCCTGAGAATACTTACTCCTGGAAGTTGAAATATTTATGCAAATAGCTGAATATAACAAAATTTATACACACAGTTAAAATGCATATAAATTTTATATAAAATAGAGGATTATATGAATTGTGTTGAACTATGTTCCCTTTGTTCTTTTATTTGTGCCACATACATATTTAACATACTATTTCAAAAGTGAGATTATTAAAATGTCTGTATAATTTGTAAGGAGAATGTATTTCTACAACAAGTGCAAAATGTTGCAAGTTACAAATTTCTGACTCATTAATCTACAGCAAAAACACAGTTTTTAATGCTTCTGCTTCAAGAACTGAAATTACTTTTAAATTAAGTAATTGATTACACTTTTTTTTACCAAATTGTAAATAAGGGGTTTGATCCAATTTTGTCTGTGGCCTTCCCAGCCCCACAGACCTTGGGAGAAACATGGATATTGGCTGTGAAATAGTTTTGATTTGTTCCAGTGAGGGGCAACCCAGCAGAGGGAGTAAAACCTGACAGAGGCTAGTTTCTACCAGGCATTTCCCTAATATTCTCTGCTTTTGGATTTGTCTGTTGCTTCAAACATATGACATGACATTTGGAACTTCACTGGAGTTGGCAGGGCTGTGAACTGTAAGTTACTGTAGGGGCAAACTTGAGTAATCTCATAGGTGGCTTGTTAAGTTTTATTTGGTCTTACTGACTGACTTACACATGCACACACATGCTTGTTAGATGAGACCACCGACTTCTTTTCCCTCAAAAAGTCACTGTGGCAATAGTGACCTGATAATACTGTCCTGTCATATCTTGTAAGGCAGTTATGGGGGAGGCAAATAGCAGTAATGGAAGCTGTGGTTCCTCATGAAAACTGATCACACGTCCAAAAAATTATAGGGATACTTCAAGTTTAAGTAAGTACTTTTCTTATGTGGTTTGATATTAAAAACAAATCTGCTTCTCCTTCACACTACAGTGTGACTCAGATCCACTCATCTCCTAGCACTTCTGCTATGTTGTCTTTGGGCTATTACAGTGATTGAGATTCTAGCTGATAGAGATTCACTGAATTTTTAGGAATGTCAAAAATATAACAGTTTTTGGTGATTTACTCTCTCTTTTATTTCTTTTCAAGGCATTCAGTTAGCATGAAAATAATGATTATTACATAAAGTTGTTGCAATTCAGCTGTAGGAATTGCAATTCAATGCTACTAAATATAGATCAAGGTTTTAAAAAGTATCTGCTGTAAATTAAAAACAAATGATTGAAAGTATTTTGCAGACCTCTCTCCCACAGATTGTATATTCCATTTTCCAAATTAAATCTAAGAGAGAATATTACTTTATTTAGATTTATGCAATAATTTCTTTAAAAATTCCAGCAATATGAGAATGCAGGCAGGCACTGACAGTGAACAAAAATAAGTGTCAGCTACTAAGTGGTTTCATCTTTTGAAGGGTTTGGTTGGGTTTTTTTTTTGGTAATAGGAAAAATTAGTTCTGACTGGTTTTTAAAACTAAAATTATCTCTAAACCATTACATTAGGGACAGATAATTTGTCCAATTTTAACTGCAAAGGGGATAAAATGGGTGGAAAACATGATAATATACCAGTGCTCCGTTGGAGGAAGTGTTCCTCCCTCAATCCAACTTGCTGATCCTGTCTAAGGAACAGGACTTAAGAGCTTGTGAGAAAATGTGTGTAAGAGGATACAGAGGAAAATTGTTTTGTGGCATCTGGGGGAAGTATATATATAGGAATAGCTGCTAGGCTTTATTAACTATGAAAGTATATATGTTATTCAATTTTTAATCTCTTTCAAGACAAAGACAGGACCCATTTTCTGTATGGCATACTACAAGGGATACCAGAGGAAATCATATAACTATGATGGACAGGAAAGTACTCAGAAGAAACCTCAAGGACACAGTACTGTTTTTGAAAGCTCCCGTACTTCATGAGTTTCCTGAAGTATTCTAGGACCTCATTACAGATTTTGGGGTGTCCCAGAGATTGAAGGGATGATGAATCTTGGAGCCTTAGTGGACTGTTAAACCTCCTCCCATTAAGGAAAAATCTGTGGTTGAAACTGTGTTGGCTAAAAACCATGGAATTTTCTGCCTAACTTTATTGCTTCTTTGCCATTTTGTGTTGGATATCATGATCTGCCTGTTATATTTCAGCAAATGCAATAATTTCCTTTTAATTAGATAATTACCATGTTATTCATTGGTTTTGATCGCTTCCAAATTCAGCTTTTGGTTTTAGCAAATGCAGTTTTGGAAGATGATGGATTTTTACATTTTTAAAACAGCTAAATGTTCAAAAAAGGATTTGTACACATAACAAAATTAAAGTAGGGATTATCTAGCACTGTGTGTGGGATACAGCTATAATCTATACAGTGCGTGGAAAAGAAACTGGCATTCTCAATTGCATTGCACACATCTCAGTAATAACAGGGTATGAGGCATACAATTTCATGGAACACCCACAATGAAAATTATTCTTTCCAAACAGAGAATTGTTTTGGAATAAGTTAGGTTAATTGGCACCATGGGATTCCTCTCAAGGAAACACAGAACATTAAAATCTACACATGTGCATGTAAAATGATAAAGTATTATCTTCTTTCCCCTCTCAGCTCCTCAAATCTAAGACACGCTACCCAAAATCAACAGAAATTATTATGTTTTGTTGATGCAAATTTCCTTAGAATAAACTGGCAATTCTTCATCTGGTCAGCTTACAACCTGAGAGTCACTGTTCCATAATTGCTAGCTTGAGTACGGTTATCTAGTGCAGACTCTCACACAAAAATAGAGGTCTCTAGAGCTTTTGGCACATGCTTTTCAGAATTCTAAGAATCTTTATTTTTTTGTGCAAGCAACAGAGCTGTATGGTGGGAAGACATAGCCTTGTTCGGTGGACTGTTCTGCCCCTTTTAGGATTAGAACCAAAATCTGCAAATGGTTGATGGAAAATCCAGGCGCATTTCACTGTCACTATATAGTCCTCAGTTAAAACACTGATTGTATTTTACAGTTTCTAAATACAGCTGAAGTACATTAAATCCTCACGAAAGTATTATCATGCTCTCAAAAATCACAAAGAACTAATCACTAATAAAGAAAAAAAACCTCCTTTTCATGAAGAAGGCTGAATTCTCATGCAGGGTGTTGTGCTGTGTGCATTGTGTCTATTTCATTAATGGTCATTATAAACAAGAACGGTCTACTTGGTTTGTCTTCAAATTGTCCTGTACTTTCACATTTGGCCATTTGTACACCTTCACCATTATTTCCTCATTTTCTGCCTCAATTATTTAAAGACATTTAAAAAGCAATTAACTGTGATGCCTAGTGGGCATGTCACAGGTGAGGTGTGGCCTCAGAAATGATGGCTATTGTGCTACAAGCCTGACTGCAGCTCTTCTGACCTCTTCAGTGAGTGAGAAACCCCTGTGTCCTGTGACCACTCCGCATGACTTCACATGTAAGTCCTCTGCTGAACTATAGTCTTCACCACTTCCCTCTCTGCAGTCTCAAGTAGAAAGTTGAGCTGTATATTGGTTGTCTTGTCATTTTTGCAAGAACATAGACACTGTAGCATTTCAGCTTCTCACCAAAGACATCCTAGATTCTCCCCTTTCATATTCTGAAAGAGGAGTTCCAGGACACCAAAGAATACCCCAAAACATATCACTGTTATATGCCAATAATTTTATTTCCCTTGCCACTCTGCCTGGGCCTATACACATATCTTAAATAGACTTACCATTTAATTAGTCTTAGAACTAGAGGAGAAAGACAGTAAATAGAATTTGCACTCGGCATCAGTGGAATTAATTGTAGAATTAAATGAAAATTATCTCTTCTATGGTTCATAACAGGATATATATCATATTTATATTCTACACTCTAATGTTGTTATTTTAGAGGACTATCCCTATTCTTCATAGACAGACGGGAGCTTGATCTGGTAGAACAAAGAGGGTTCACTTTCCAGAGTTTTCATAGACAATGTTTCTGAGTAACTCAGAAATGCTGCAGGCCCATTAGGTTGAAGAAGGAAGAAACTTAAGACAGGATCTCCCAATTCTCCTTCCAGTCCTAAAGCTTGGAGAGGAGTACCTGCTTCCACTGCTCCCCTTGCTCTCCATGCATCAAAATAATCCCGTTTGGGAGTAATTGGTCACAAATTTAGTAGCCACTGTAAGTTTGGCTTTCTAGGGAGCAGAAAGCAGAAGACAACCTTTGCCAAGAGTATAAACTAGTGCTTAGTGGAGGAGACTCCAGCTTGCTCTGTCAAGGCATGTCGAGGATGTCAAGGCAAAGAAGTTGTTCAAGAAAAGTCCATTGATTTCACCTATATCCACATAAGAATTCAAAGGAAAATAAATGGATTGAAATACTGGCTTTGGATGGAAAGATTAGCATGAACTGTGTGAATTGTGGGTCTTTTTTTCAGTAACATAAATCCCGTGGGTATCAATGGACAGTGTATGTGTTAACTTAGGTCTGTACACTAACATGATGGAAAAACAAATGTATATGTCCACTGTCAAAATGAATATGTGAGATATTTCATCAGTGATAGAACTGAGAATACAATTCAGCAAATCACATAAACAATCTGATTCTATTCACATACTAAGTTTTAAATAGGTTTTATCACTGTTTTATTGTAGTTTTCTGTAGCAGCACTCCTCACTACAAAGGCTGCACAACCTATTATAAGCTCCTTGAAACGTGGATTCCAGTGCTAGACGTAGTGGTATTCTTTCAATTTCTTAATTTGTATTTTATACTGAATGATCTGAATAATACGTATTCATGTGATAAAATGTTGTGATACTATGAAGGCATAGTAGAAGTTTCACTAGTAATCCTGCACTCCTTCAAAAAGGTGCCTATGGTGACAAGGTGCTCATCTGATCCTGAGAAGCTCTTGAATAATTGGCTTACAGCAGCAGAGTTAGCATATTTAATACCTGACAGTCTACTTCATAGTCTTCTACTGAATATATTAATTGTTATGGGTGGAAAATGGGTCTGCTGTGTATGTTCCACAGTGGTCTTCATGGCATTACAGTAGATTCCTACCTGAATCACTGGATCGCTCATGAATAAGACTTTGCAGGACTGAAAGTACTTATGCTCTGATACAAAAACTAATCAACACACAGTAAAGAATACATCTAACCTTTAACTCTTCTTGAGACTGTTACTCGGAAAGTTGATTAGAATACACTTCAAATAATTGTTGTCAGATCTTTCTATATTTTTTCACTGCAAAGAGAATTGGCTGTTAAAATTTTTACAAGGAATTATATAGGAATATAGCATTTAAAAAACTGGGAATTAATAAAAAATAAAAGTAGTCTTACTGATTAATTTGAAAGTAAGATGAAATAAAAAGGAGATTATGGCTTCGGATTTAGAAGAAGTTGCTGTTAAAATTTGTTTCTGGCAAGGAAAGCTGTGGTCTTAGAGTAGGGAAGAAGGTGAAGGAGGTCAAGGAGTCTAACTCATAGATGCTTAATAGTGATCCCCAATACCAGTTAATTGAGACTTCCTGTCCCTTTTCCCTCCCCTGCCTTGCCCTTTGCTTCTTCAGAGGCTTTGCCTTTTATCACAGTAATCCCATGAGATGTACTAATATTTTATTACTAGCTCAAGGAAAAAAAAAGGGGGGGGGGGGGAGACACACAACCCCCCAGATCTCTATGCAAGTACAAGTGGTAATTCCATAACAGCAGTTTTAAGGAAGCCTATTTTGTAGGGGTTTCTACTCTTGGCACTGTGTGAGGTGAAATACAACAGAATGCAGCCATTCTTGCTGGTGGCACAATTTATGACCTTGTAGTCAACAGATATGCACCTGAGCTACATCAGAACTTGGTCACAATCAAAAAAAGTAGTAATAAACTGAAAATAACTTAGGGATCAGAGATGACAAGCACTGAACATGAAGCTCAACTGCAATTCCATACCTGAAGAGCTAATTCAGTCAGTGAATTTCTAAGTAGAAAACTACCATGTAACTTCAGGGACTTGATTTTACCATTTGCAGTAGGAAGATGTAAACTTGGCTATTTGTACAGTTCTGAGGCCCTTCATTTTAAAAGGATTTTGGGAAAGTTGAATGATTATAGGTAAGGACCACAAAAATCATTTAAAAAGTAACAGTTGCAGCCTTAGAGCTACTTAGCTTTTCAGAAAGTATTTTGAAAGGTGATTATAGCATCTAACTCCCAAGAGAAGTGGTAGATTCTTCCTTTTTTGTTGTTGCCAAATCATACTTTGATTCCTTCCCCTCCAAACAATGCATTTTAGACCACTGTATTTTAGACCAATACATGTTATTGGGCTCATGAGACAATAGAGTGAGTGAAAGCTGATGTAATAGGTTGTGCTACATTTTATGGTGACTGCTACTAATCTAAAGGTTTCCAAATCATAGAAAATAATACAGTTAATAAGATAAAAGACAGCCACAGGAGTAAGGAAATTTGGTGAACTGCTAGAGCATTCAGCATTTTTCTGTAAGTTAGATACAATCTTGAGTACAAGGTGCCTGATCTTTATATAATAACATATTTAGCACTGCTACAACTCAAGAAATCATTAAATTTGAGTATGTAGAATGTTTTGGTCTTTTTTTCCCACTGAGTGCATTATGGGAGAAAATAATATCTGATACTTTTAAAGTATTTAATTATTTTGCCTAACTTTTTGACAATAGATTCAGATACATCAGGACTATTTTTTTGTTGGTAATTGATTAAGGTCTCCTTAAATGCCAGTGAAATCAAAGTGTTGTGATTATTAGTTCAATAGCTTCTCATTCAATTTTTCCACCTCTCTTCTACTTGGCAATAGTTTAAAACAAAAAGAAAATAATGGTAGTGAAAATCTGTCTGAAAGAAAAAAAGCAGGTATTAATATTTTCATTAAAAAATTGTCTTTGCTATATAACTTTGAAGGAACAATTGTAAAATGTTGCTGTATAACTAAACAGCTCTCTTCATCACAATATAAAGGAGCAGTAGATCACCAGAACAGGGAAGCACTTTTAGGGGTTTTTTTACTGATAAATGCTTATTCTTTTCTTCTACATACATGCCACATACTCAAGAGTACTTCGTAATATTAATGGGCATAGGTGATGGAATCAGTATTTTCTCCACTACACTGGGCTATATATTCCTAAATATCTAGTCCTAGGTTTGAGTTACAGGTGCATGTCTCTCTCATGTCATTACTCAATTTTGGGGCAAGACAGGTGCACAGCTTCCTTCTTTTCACCACATTCTTGAGATAGGGAAGAAAAGGTTAAGGGTGACAGGAGGGACTTGGTCAATAGCCCAGTCCATCCACACATACTACAATACTTATGTGGCCAGCGTGACATAAAATGCGTTGGAGAGGACCACAGATGTTGAATTAGCAACTTCTTAATTAAGATCCGTTCATGGCTTCCAACAACT
>NW_010290439.1:6819-22529 GCF_000700745.2 Antrostomus carolinensis | reverse complement strand
TTCCTGCTAACTGTGCTACCAAATGGGATTAGAAATTAGAGAAAAACTGGTTTTTAAGCTCTTCAGAGCGTGGTGGAGGGGTTGTTTTGTTTTGTTTTTTTTTTATCTTCAGGAGTCCTGCATCTAATTTTCTCTTGAGTAGGGCCTTCAGGAAGCACAAGCTACCATCATCCTTTCATGGCATCTGTCTCTGTTATAAAATACTTATACGTGCTTGTACTAATTCCTTCTGAGATACTGTCAGCCTATAAAATTATCACTTCTTCTCTTTCATTTGAACTCCTTAAAATTAAATCACATAACTGTCAGTAGATTTTACTGCAGCAACCATTGTCAAGCAGAGACCTCAATGACTCAATGAACATTAAAAGCCAATGGACCAATAAAACATATGCATTAGGTTGTACCACTCTTCTTACTTAATTTCCATTTATATCCACAGACCTTCGCAGGAGTGACCGACAAGAATCAACACCAGATAATCCTATTTACATGCTTAGGTTAGCAGGACCAGTGAAGAAGGCCAACAAGCTCGCTCACAGCAACGTTAGGGGCTCCACATGAATTTCATCAATACAGGGACCATTAGTTCCATTAGAGGAACAAACCAGCATCTTATTAGGAGGGTGTCGTGGCTGATTGCTATACAATGCAGTCACCTCTCTTCCACTGTTTTTGTATATTGTTTTCCTCCTTATCTGACTGACAGTGCTGTGATGAGCAAAATAACGTTAGTGAGATCAGAATTTACTGGATACAACATATATCTATAAAAGTTTGAAAAAATATTTTTACTGTTGTCACTAGAGTTAAGTATTTGTTCATATTTCTGATACAGACAAAAAATTAACAGAAACTATTTTCAGACACTTGGGTATAAGAGAGAAAATTTTCACACTTGTTTTTAGGGAAAAAGAATCATTTGCCTTTTCTTGCCACCATTGCTCCAAGGTTGGAAAAGAGGTGAACAGTTTTTGTTTACATCAATTAAGAATCTCTCTGTTAATTCAAGAATAACATTATATGGATGATGTTATACAGGAGTTGACTAGATATTTGGGTTAACATCTATGAACCTGTGTAAATGAACACAGAACTCAAAAAAGGCAACCTGTTACTTTGGCAAAACACTTCACTGGAAGATATGGTTCTAAGTTTGATCAGGGACAACTGAAAATTCATGGATTCCATTTTACTTTTTCACTTACACCACTGTATAAGAAGAATCAGGCCCGTAGAGCAAAATGTATACATACAAATTAATCTACCTCACACTACAAGCATTTCTTGAGTAGGCATAGAGGACACATTCAGCGATTCTCACACTTTGCATGTGGATGCAGTGTTTCAAATAGTTTTTTGGTTTTTTTTTAATTACTGGCTGTACACTCTGCACTGCCTGCTGGAAAATTGTCTATACATATGGTATTCTCTGATTTCTAGTTTAAAAGTGTATAACAGGTAAATAAAATCAAATACTCTTCAAGTAGAATTTTGATGGAAAAATTGCTATTGTTGTCACAGTGATCTCGCATCCTTGTAGATAAAGGACCATGGATAATTATTATAATAATCAGACTGCAGGGGTCAAACATAAAATGTTTAAGAACTCTTGTTTTAGAACAACCATTTGGATTTTGTGGGTTTTGTTTTATTCTATTTATTTATTATGATATATAAGGTACTCATTCCTCACATTCTTGTACTTTCCCCTTTCTGTTTAAGAGCTGATTATTGCTTCTAGGCACATTCCCTTTCTCCTTACCTGTGAAGTACATAAAGCCTCTGTTCTTGCCAGCCTGCATTAAACACTGCAATACAGTTATCCTCAGTCACTGAACTGTTATCTCAAGGAATTGAATTAGGCTTTCTAGTTTAGAGAACATCACATTATTTACACAAAATGTTATAGTTGAAAAAGAGTGTAGAATATTATATTACGGTAGTAAAGACTGAAAAGATCAGGTAACTGATTTAAAACAGAACTAAAAGTTGAATCTGAATCTGAGGGTAGCTGTTGAGAGTCTCATCAACCAGGCTATTTATTTTTCAGAAGCATGGAAAAACAAGTTTTCCATTTAGCTTTGCCTCTAAGTTCCAGCTGTAAAAGTTTCCTCAAGGAAGGTTTGTTTGGGATCGATAGTAGTTCTGTGGGACATTTCAGTGACAGTTTTTCACAAGTACAACCTATTAGAATCTTTGGTTAAGAAATATGAAACAGCCTTATACTGATGTTCAAAAATACCCCTGATAAGTCTCATCTGTTTTGGTATCTTGAACATAATAGTTATCTACAGAGGCAGAAAGAGAAGTGTTCAGGAAATCACAGAATCTTTTAAATTGGTTCTTTTCCTGAAAAGGATGTAATATATTTCATTTCTCTCTCTCTTTCAACACAAACCAAAAACCACTGAGATATTCTTTCAGAAAAGACTATCTTAAATTGACTTATTGCCCTTATAGCTGAAACACAAAATGATTAGTTAGCATGTGCCGTGCATTTTAAATCAATATGATTTGTTACAATTATTATTTAAGATTACTCTGCCAAGAGTATGTCAATACACCTTTCATCCATGAAGGCCTTATGATATACAGTCCTGACTGTTCTAGGCGAAACCTGATTACAGTTTAAATTCACTTTATATATCTGGATTTTACTTGCACTACCACTCTAAAACGTGACAAGAAATCAACATGAAACAACACTTACGACATTTCCAAAGTAAAATATCCCCCAACAGACGTAAGAGTTTTCTGGTAGTACTTACCCCATACCTAGATGTAATTTCTTACCTCCACCCTCCAATGTATTCCCACCATTGCCCATTCACCATTCACTCCCCTGGCCAGAAAAGCTTTCCCAGTAAACGTGATGAAACCTGTTGCACCAACCTGCCTTCATGTCTGAATTTAGAGGACCAGCCTCCCACCAAGCACAATTTGTGCAACATTTGAGGTTGAGCCATGAGGGAGTGAGCACCACTGCCTCTCTCCCGGGGGTCCCCAACCACTCCTGTGTCCGTCTGCCGGGGCATCGCTGAGCACCTATGGGTCAGGGGATGCACTGAGCCAAACTTGCTCCCGCTGGAATCACAGCAAAACTTGGCTAAATTCAGTGGATGGAAATAAGCCCAAAGGATGAAAATACAAAGATAATGCTGTGAGATGCTGGTGTTGGATAGTTTCTTCTGAATTGAAAGTGAGGAAAAAATGAAGGGCAAGAGAAAAATGTGATGACAGTTATAAGATGCTATGTTTTCCCTTCCTGAAACAAGTTTTCACTTCTTTGCCAGATAGATCTGTAGTTTCTGTTGTCATTACTCTTCTCTTTTATTATTTAAATTAAAATAATTTCTGAAAAACATTTCTTCCCTTTTTCTCCATATACAGGCTAAAATATAAACAGATAGAGATAAGTAAAAAATCCAACCTTTATTCCACTTTGAACAAGCTTGTGTATATCCATAAAAGGTTCCTTGAGTATGTCTCCTTCAGGACTGAAAATCTTCACATATCCTTCTTTCTCAAGAATAAAGAGGCGATGGGATCCATCCCCACAATGTACTGCTCCAACAGGCTGCCTCAGCCCACTCACAACCTCCTGAATACAGAAGCAGTTGTGCTTGTGTTTTCTAAAAAAAAGTTTAAAAAAATAGAGAGAATTTTTTTCTTCTAACCATGGCACAACAACGTCCCTAAAAGATAAAATTATTGTTCTGCAGTGATATTAAAAACACAGTTATACAGTCCCGAATAAATTATTTCCTTGAATGTATGCAAGCAGATAATACTGAAAATCAATTTGAACATCACTTGAGCAAAATTTGGTTTGTATACAAGAAAAAGAAAATTAATTTATCTTAGATCTGAAATGTAGGGAATAGGAAAGAGAAAAATTTGTAAAAAAATAGATAAAATAATTTATAAATACAAGCTTTCTACTGTATGATAAACACAGCGAATTCCAGCAATTCACCAAAATCTGGCTGCTAAAACCCAGTTTAAAATAATGACTTATGATGGGACAATCTAATTTAATTATTTTCACAATGAAAAATACTTGAATGAAATAAATAGAAAATCACGAAATAAATATTTTACTAATAAACTTACTGTATTTGTTTAGGAATATTAAATTCAGGTAGGAATGACTTCCTAGAACTATGTATGATCCACCACAGGGTGGACCATAATCAAGATCCACAGGGTGAATCAAACCAGGTTTCTGACACGTTTTCAGCAACACAAATATCAAGCGGTACTGAAATACTGAAGCTAATGTAACTTTCTCTTTTGACGTACACTAGCAGCACCAAAAGAAAGTAACATCTGGAAAACACAGCTGCTGAGCATAAGCACACACTGAGCAGTTTCACTGTGAAAACCACAGGCTTTGCTAGGGTTTTTTTCCCAGATTAAACAGCATTTATCTTTATGAACCTGCTGATCTCTTCCTCTTTGTCATATTCTTCCATGTGGTCCAGGGAGTTAGAAGCTGGCCCTCGCACTTGTTTTCTTGGAAAATCTGGAAAGCATACACCACCATCTTTTCTTGCATAGTAAAAGCAAAACTCATCAGCTGTAGTTTGGAGAAAACCTTAAAAATGCAAAAGAGCATACAAATATTTAGTGTGTTGTCATGTCTGCAGTTTTGTGCCATCAAACTAATCTTTAAATAGATTATATATTAAGTGGAAAAAGAAGTAATTTTAAACAATTACCTTTTATAGTTTATTTGTCTGTATTTGTATTAAACCTTATTTTCAGTGTGCTTAAATAAAAATACCAATTCATTCAAAATGACACTACAGTTCACTCACTAAAAAATTACGAGACAAAGTTCAGAGCTGAGGCTATGATACACTTTTCCCTGATTTTAACTCTATTAATCAAGTGTTGTATCTGCTGTAAAATAGCTTGAGCATCTTTCACTTAACTTTTTTTTTTTTTAAAGTGGCTTGTTGTAGTAAAAATTTCGGTAAAGATTTCAGTAAAGGACATGCAGTAAAGACTTTGTGGAATGCTGGTAGCAAAGGGCATCAGTCGGAGAGATGAATAATTAGTTGTCTCAGAAAGCGAGTGCTGCTGAAAACTGCACGGTGTTGACATGCAGTTGGCCTCTCGTTGACTCCTAGCATTAGAGTGGGTGAACACAGAGTCTCCCATCATGAGGTCTCCTTCCTCAGCCCCCATCCCCTGAAAAGGGGGATATGTCTCATGCTGCACTGGAGCTGGCTTTCAGCCGGCTTGGATAAAAGGTGGTCTTCAGGTTTTAGATTAAAATGGGAAGGAGTTTGGAGACTGAGGGAAACAAGAAGTTGGTAAATGAGAGCCTTTGAGAAAAAGCCCTGCCAATAGTGATATTACACTATGTTTAATGACAGAAAAAAAAATCTGTTTCTGTTCACAAACCTATTTCTAGTCATTTCTATCTAGTTTTTAATAATTAGTATTAAATCTAAGAAGATAGCATTTAGCTAGTTATACATGTACTATTTTACTAAAACAGATGTTAAGATAATATGTCTTAAGTTACCTTCATTCCTCTTTGCATTATTGGCATACTGTGTTAGGATATACTATGGTCCAGGACATAACTCATAGGATACACAGAATTAGCACTTAATTGGAATTAGAGGCCTAATTTATGCATGGCTTTACCACTTGTGAATAATGCAGTAATCCATATATCTTGGCCAGAAAACCTCTGGCTCACAACGTACAATAAGAGCTGATCAGGGACAGCTGTGTTTCATTGGAAAATGCCAATTTCTTACAAGCAAAGCTTTTTCAGAAACATTATCAGTTTTGACAAAATTTTAGTTAACATGACGTTTCTGGTCCAAACTCAAACTTCAGAGAGAGATACAGACAGCAAACCTCATATCACTATACTCCAATGGCTTGTAATTAGGACGTTTCATTAGGAAGAGGAATATTCAGGTCAACGCCCCTCATCTGTCAGGCAAAACTTTGACCCTAAGTCTCCCATTTCCCAAGTAAATGTCCTAACAACGACTTTATTAGCTATCCTGGGGTGGTCTCTCTGTGGCTTTCTTCATGGAAAATTTCGAAAGAGTTCAATTTCTTCCTTATGTGGAATAGGAAAATTTTTTAGATCCCAGAATTTTTGTGGAGTGGAAAGCCTTTCCCACCCAACTATACTTCTTTTCATATGCATCCTCCTTTAGAAATATTGGAAAAATTACACGACAAAGCCTGCCTTTGGTTTCTATAAAATAATATCTGGAAACACATGGTAGTGTGTTATGGTGTAAAAGTTTAATTGCCATGATTTGGAGCTTCAGTAAATATCATCTCTGAGGAGCTGGTTTTAATTTATAGTAGTTATTTGGAGAAAATGGGAGATACAATTTCAAGTGGAACAACTGAAGAGGAACTCTGATATAATCACGGAGTAGTATTCCAAGGCTTGTAGATGTAAAGCCAAAATCAGAGGTAATCTAAAATCTTGCTGTTGTATTATTTGACTTAAGAATACACAGTTTTGTCTTTAATAATTTATTTCTGTAGGCACAGTGGGTCATTCAAGAAAACGCAACAGCAAATTAGAGGTGTACAATTTCTGAGAATATCTAGAATTTTCCAAGCATACCATCTACTGTTTACTAAAGATAAACTACTCTTGACTTGAATGTTATCTTTGGTCAGAAAAACTGAAAGCATATTATGATCAGATTGTTTACTCAGCACATGTTCATTTCAAATAACAATCAGATGCAAACTTACTTGATGAATCCCTTATGCAATGCCTTATATGTAAGACTGATCCCTTTTCCTTAGGAAATATTTTATCATGCACTTAAGTACATCTTGCACTGCAGTTGCCTTTTGCTATTTAGTAAATCTATCAGCAGGTTCCAACAAAGGATAAGGCTTATGTGCCATTTTCCTTAGAAATGCTCATAAAAAATGGGGTTTGAATTAAACCATGAAAATCAGTCAGTAAATTGCTAAAATGTTGTGTTACTGGAAGGAATGTAACCTCTGTAAATACAGTTTCACCTGTGTATTAAGGATGGAATTTTGTTCTATAAAAAACACAGTCAATTTAAAAAAAAATGTGCTTGTGTTATATATGCTCCAGTCAAGATACTAACAACTTACTAAAGACACTTAGCAAAAAATTGCTTCTGCTCTCCTGTCTGTTTGTAGCCCTTTAATGGTTTTTTTAGCATGCTTAGATTGTAAGGTCTTTAGAGTTTGCCATTTTGTTCAGTGTTTGTACAGTGTCCAGCAGAATGGTCCCTGACAAGTACTCCTAAGCACCAGAATTGTTTGGAGAAAAAAACAAAACAAAACAAAGCAAAACAAAATATTTTGCTCTGCCTGAGTTTATTCAAATACAGCTCTGTCCCTGTCCTCTATGGGAGGTATGCCTAATAAGGACTGCAACATTTGGTACTATGTGAATTTCTGTACTTATTACTTTATTTTAAAAGACTCATACATATCATTACAAATTTCCTACCAGTTGTGTCTGTGTTGAGAGAGCAGTGTCCGTGTTAACAAAGAAAATCACAAAAGAAGATTAAACATAATGTTTAAGTGTTGTACATGTCAGATTTTGCACAGGCTTGCATTTCTATGCTTTTAAAACTTTCTGTCTTGCAAACAAGAATCAAGCTACAGACTTTTCAGTTAAGGCAGTTACAGTGAAGGCTTTATGTGTTCACCTTTATAAAAAACTGTGGGAATAAGTTGTGTGATTTCAAGCCTTTTCAAAGGAAAACTTCTGCTCTCAGCTGATCCTCACCTTCTCTCTCCACTCGTATTTGCAGTCAATTATTCCTCACACTGTATTTTCCTTTCTATTCTACCTTCACCAACTTCCACTTGGCTGGATTCCCTGCTAACCCATCCCCCTGCCTCTTCTCTTTGATATACAACTCAAATGTTGTGGTAGCATTTGTCCCAGCCTTTACAGCAAGTCAAGTTACTATTCACTCCCTTCCTTGTTTGCACTGCACACAGGACTGAATATCATCCATTCATCTGAACAGACCTCCACTGGCTTAGAGAGCATCTGGAAATCAGGTTCACCTGCTTTACTCCTGCTAATATTGACTTGGAGCAGACAGTTCAGGACTGTGTCAAAGAAGCATTTTCCTGTTTGTTTGGGGTTTTTTTCTGATTTGCACTTTTGACAGCTAGATGTGAATTTGCTCACAAGAACCACTCTCTTCTCTTTTCTCAACTCTCAGTGAAAACTAAATCAAAGAGGTGACTCCAGACTGATTCTTTCAAAATGTAGTAAGTTCAGTGGTAGCTCAAAGCACTTCCTGCTGGTTTTCAAGTGACTCATGGCCCCCTTCCCATACATTGTCCATTGTACTCGTACATTGCACGTACCTGCACACAGGCAGTGACAGGGTTAACCCCCTTGATGTTCTTTTTGGCAGTAGCAACATTAGGAGCCACTACTGTTTTTCTGCAGGTTGACCATGTTGACTGTGACTATTAGTTGACTGTGTTAGAACTTGTGGAAGTGTTGTGTGGGTTGCAGAATTTCCAGCATTTTGGGTTGGGGTGTCCCTGTTTGGAGTTAAAAAATTCATATCAAGCACCCCTTCTGGTAATGCCTGGATTCAGATTTGGGCCTGGATCTGAATTCACCCATAATCATCTGGAACCAATTCCTTCAAACAAAAATAATAGAGAGCACGTAGTTCTAAATCTGTGCAGTGTCCTCAGATGGCAGAACGTACCATGGCGGTGGCACTGGTTTGTTCCTTAGAATATATCACTTCAACTGGCATGGATGAAGTTTCTGCTTATGCCTAAAGGGAGAATCAGATGTGCCTTTCTTTCCTAGCTATACTAACAATAAACATTAGACAGTCTTTTCTACCATCCCTGGGACTGGCCCAACAGACAGACAAGACACATAATATGGAATATTCCCTGTCCTCTCTCCACCTGCTTGAACACAGTGACTTAAGGGATGGGGGGGAATGGCAATAAGTTCCTCCCCAGCACAGCAGGCACATCTCCTCTGTGACTATTCCACCTTCCCAGGTGCCCTTGCATAATAGGTACAAGGCTCTGCAAGTGGAACCAAAAAATAACAAGGATGATGGTTCATCTAGCTTGGAGGTGTCACAGAGGTCAAGTTGGCCTGTGCTCTGCATCAAAACTGCTTCCATAAAGAAAAAAACATAGGTCATTGTCATAGGAGACTCTCTTCTGAGGGGAACAGAAGGCCCAATATGCAGATCAGATCCACTTCTTAGGGAAGTCTGCTGCCTCCCTGGGGCCCAGGTTAAAGATGTGAAGAGAAAGCTTCCTACTTGGGTACAGCCCTCAGATTGTTCTCCATTAATGTTTTTTCAGGTAGGCAGTGATTAAGTTGCAACAAGAAGTTGGAGGGCAATCAAGAGAGACTTCAGGGCCTTGGGACAACTGGTTAAGGGATCAGATCAACAGCTGGCTCTAAGCCTGGTGTCACGAGCAGAATTTTGGAATTTTTTTGATCATGGGTCAGTCTACACAACACCAGGCCTGCTGGCGACAGACAGGGTACCCCTGTCTCAAAGGGGGAAAAGGAGCTTTGCACAGGAGTTAGCAGGGCTCATTGAAAGAGCTTCATACTAGATTTGAAAGGGGAAAGGAGTAAAACCAGACTCGCTAGAGATAAGCCTGGGGGCGGCACACTGATGTTTGAGGGATGGTGTGCTAGTGAGGTCCTTTGGTCTGCTGTCTTAGTGGAGGTAGGCCATGGAGATCTGTGCAGCAGCAAAGATGCAAGGGTTACTGATGTGTTAGAAACCACAGCAGCACCTGAGAATGGTCATGTAGCGATTAAAGCTAAGGAGAATCTCCATCCTTTAATGGATATGGGGGGAAACAGTGTCAAAGGATGAGGAAAAGGCTGAGGTCCTTAATGCCACCTTTGCCTCAGTCTTAATAGTAAGACCAGTTGTTCTTGGCGTACCCAGCCCCCTGAGCTGGAAGATAGTGATGGGGAGCAGAATGAAGCCCCCATAATCCAAGGGGAAATGGTTAACAACCTGCTACACCACTTAGACATACAGAAGTGTATGGGGCTGGATGGGATCCACCCAAGGGTACTGAGGGAGCTGGTGGAAGTGCTCACCAAGCCACTTTCCATCATTTAGCAGCAGTCCTGGCTAACTGGAGAGGTTTCAGTTGACTAGAGATTAGCAAATGTGACACCCATCTACAGGAAAGGCCAGAAGGAGGATCCAGGGAACTACAGGCCTGTCAGTCTGACCTTGGTGCCAGGGAAGGTCACGGAGCAGATAATCTTGAGTGCCATCACATGGCACATACAGGACAACCAGGTCATCAGGCCCAATCAGCATGGGTTTATGAAAGACAGGTCCTGCTTGACTAACCTGATCGCCTTCTATGACAAGGTGAACTGCTTAGTGGATGAAGGAAAGGCTGTGGATGTTGTCTACCTAGACATTAGTAAAGCCTTTGACACCATTTCCCACAGCTTTCTCCTGCAGAAACTGGCTGCTCATGGCTTGGATGAACGTACTCTTTGCTGGTTAAAAAACTGGCTGGATGGCTGGGCCCAAAGAGTTGCGGTGAATGGAGTTAAATCCAGTCGGTGGCCGGTCACAAGTGGTGTTCCCCAGGGCTCAGTGTTGGGGCCAGCTCTGTTTAATATGTTTATCAGTGATCTGGACGAGGGGATCGAGAGCACCCTCAGTAAGTTTGCAGACAACACCAAATTGTGCGAGAGTGTTGATCTCCTTAAGGGTAGAAAGGCTTAAGAGTGGGATCTGGACAGGCTGGATGGATGGGCCAAGGCCAATTGTATGAGCTTCAACAAGGTCAAGAGCTGGGTCCTGTGCTTGGGTCCAAACAACCCCATGCAACACTACAGGCTTGGGGAAGAGTATCTGGAAAGCTGCCATATGGAAAAGTACCTGGGGGCATCGGTCAGCAGCCGGCTGAACATGAGCCAGCAGTGTGCCCAGGTGGCAAAGAAAGCCAACAGCATCCTGGTCTGTATCAGAACTAGTGTGGCCAGCAGGAGTAAGTGCTTGTCCCCCTGTACTCAGCACTGATGTGGCTGGTCCTCAAATACTGTGTTCAGTTTTGGGCCCCTCACTACAAGAAAGACATTGAGGTGCTGGAGCGTGTCCAGAGAAGGGCAACGAAGCTGGTGAAGGGTCTGGAGAACAAATCTTATGAAGAGCGGCTGAGGGAACTGGGGTTGTTTAGTCTGGAGAAGAGGAGGCTGAGGGGAGACCTTATTGCTCTCTACAATTGCCTGAAAGGAGGCTGTAGTGAGGTGAATGTTGGTCTCTTTTCCCAAGCAACAAGAGATAGGACAAGAAGGAATGGCCTGAGTTGCACGAAGGGAGGTTTAGATTAGATATTAAGGAAATTTTTTTCACTGAAAGGGTTGTCAAGCATTGGAACAGGATGCCCAGGCGAGTGGTAGAATCAGCATCCTTGGAGGTATTTAAAAGATGTGTAGATGTGGTACTTGGGGACATGGTTTAGTGGTGGACTCGGCAGTGTTAGGTTTACAGTTGGACTTGATTATCTTAAAGTTAGAAGAAGTTCTTGTTAGAATGAGTCCAGAGGAGGCCACGAGGATGATCCAAGGGCTGGAGAACCTCTCCTGTGAGGACAGGCTGAGAGAGTTGAAGCTGTTCAGCCTGGAAAATAGAAGGCTTCAGGAAGATCTTATTTATAGCGGCCTTCCAATACCTGAAGGACCTACAAGAAAGCTGGGGAGGGACTTTTCATAAGGGCAGTTAGTGAAAGAACAAGGGGAAATGGCTTTAAACTGGAAGAGGGCAGGTTTAGATTAGGTATTAGGAAGAAATTCTTCACTGTGAGGGTGGTCAGACACTGGAACAGGTTGCCCAAGGAAGTTGTGGATGCCCCCTCCCTGGAAGCGTTGAAGGCCAGGCTGGATGAGGCTTTGAGCAACTTGGTCTAGTGGAAGGTGTCCCTGCTGATGGCAGGGGGGGTGGAACTAGATGATCTTTAAGGTCCCTTCCAACCCAAACCATTCTATGGTTCTATGAAAGGTCTTTTCCAACTGAAATGATTCTATGATTCTGTGACCTTGGAAAACTTAAATTCGTATTGTTTGAAGATACATCAGTAAATCCCCTAACTTCTGTGTCCCCTTGAGTAAACTGAGGCGCACAGTAAAGATCAGATGGGAAATAATGAGAACAGTCACCTGGGATGAAGCAGGGAAGTTCTAATCTCATAGACGTTGTGAAACATTGCACCATCCTGCGGTGACATATCCATAGAATCTTAACAGCTATTGTTATTATTCTGTTTGAATAAAGAATTGGGTCCCCTTGTTCTTTGGATATTTCTTGAGAAGTCCATGGAAGTTCTGATACAGGCATAACTGGTGGGCAAACTGCTGTCTTCAAAAGAGTTAACCAAGGATCTGCTAGAGTTTTTGTCTTTATAAAAAGAGACAGAACAATAAATGAATTTCTGGAGCTAACTCATCAAAAAACCTGATGTATAATTTCTCAGTCTTTTTGGTTTATATGTACAGCTAAACTTTCCATTCCAGAAAAAGATGCTTGCTATCTTAAATTGCTAATAGTATTTTTCATTTGTGCAGGACTTAAGGGATAAGGTTATTTTTGTAGTCAGCAATTTCCTTAAACTCCTTTGTATTGGTTTTCAGAAACAATTAGCACTCCCTAATGGAGGAAGAGTAATTATTAGACTTTTTAACAAATGCACAGTGAATCACTGCTAGAGACCTTGGGTTTGGGGGCCTGTTAATTTCCAACTCTTTGTTTAATCCTCCAGGCCAAACAGAAAACATAGCTTCCATATTTTCTGGGTTTTTTTTCTTTCTTTTGCAATAAATATTTTTATAGATATGCAAGTCTCACAAGTAAAATGGAAAACCCAAATAAGTGGTTATTTTAATTATTTATATTTTAAAATGTGTAAGACTATTAAACTGTATTAAAATCCTATAGCCATCTTCTCAAAAAGAGGGACCTGCATCTTACTTAAATAATACCTTCAGGAAATACTAGTATAGGTTTTAACAAGCATATGTACCAAGTCAAGTCACCAATTTAACCTTGTTGGTGGATGTCAGTATGCAACAACTTTTGGTTAGGACAACCCACTTTCAGAACAAGTATTTAGAATGATTATGAGCATCTGATTGATGTAGGAAAAATCTTATTTTAACTGACGCTAAAGTATGTAAGCTTTTTTCCTGCAAAGCTTAGTGCTCTGTCCAGTGCTAAAGTTATGCTTTCATCTGGTTATCTTTCAAGGCAGCCTGGGTGGTCACAAAAAGCACTTGACATCTTGATGCACTTCAGCAGTTTTACATATACACAAACTTTGTAGAAAAATAAATTTGTCATTCGTCACCACATATGTTGATCTGAGGAGTGAGGTTCCTGTGGCTATAGCTCCTGTGCTGCTCAGCCCTTTCTCATATTCTCCCCCCCTCCACCTCCTCCTCCTTTCTCCCTTTCCCCTCTCTCACTTTTTCCAGTTAAACAAATTGTTTCCTCAGAAACACAGAATTTCACAAAACAACTTTGAGGGACTTGCTCTGCAGAATATGCTAATCACTTGCACTAGCTACAAACTCATGTCAAAAAAAGTCTTTGTGCTGACTTCTTATATGGGCCAAACATTTAGAATATCTAATCTGTTATCGCTGGTGAGCAGGCAGTCTTGGCAACTGTGATCTATTCTGCTTTGCTTTGGGGAATGTGATAAAAAGCAAGAAACAGCTGGTTTAAGAAAGCCTTAGAAACATCTCTTAGTTTATAAAGACAATAATAATATTTTCATATTTGAATGGGTTGAGATACATGTTAAACCACAGTAAAGGGAAGACAGAAGTAAATTCAAAATGTTTTCTCAAGTCAATAAAAGAACGCTGCAAAAAATCCCTACGCTCTTGGGATTTCAGAGAAAACAAGTACACACTGTACACATGCAATTAAAAAACCCTCCTCCAAGTCTCATCCACTTAAACTATCCCCTTTACTCAATATGTTTATATTATATTACAAAGCTGTGTTCATATGTCAAAAATGACTATACACAAATTCATTTTTCATATCATTATCAACTCTTTTTTCCAGTCTGTGTTGCTAGTAAAAAGAAAATCTTAACCAGTTTAATCATTTTCTCCTGTGTGGCATTATTTATAAGTAGTGTTTGGACAGGGAAAAAAAGCATAGTTTAAAAATGACAGCCTTAAACATACAAATAATTTACTACTGAGAATACCGAAGACGTTATTTAATATAAGAGTGTATTAAGACAGTATTTCTAAAAGAACCATCTTCTGTGGTTATTTTGTTGATATAGTTATAAGTGATAGCACACATTTGGTGACTGCCTTAGACAACACAGGTCAAATTCTAGTTTTGGTTATGTCCAGCTAACTCTACTGACTACGCTGAGGAAGTGTTAGGTTAGTTAAGAATTTGGTTGTCAGCAGCATGTTGGAAATGATTCAAAGATCACAGAAGTCTATCGAACAGCTCAGCTCCCTTTGATTGCAAAGGGCTTTAAACCCTGTGGAAAAAACATCAGTTTCTAGGGTAACAAAACCAGAAAAAACACTTTACTCATCAGCTTTTAGAGTCTACAAACAGCCAGCATCCTTTATTACTTGCATTTTAAAGCTATCTATAATTTAGAATAGCCTTTTGGATGGCAAACTACTTGTTTACACAATTCGAATGAACATGCTAATATTTCAACAAAGGTGATAGTTTCAGGTGCCTTTGACAACAGACAGCCCTGTGTTTCATGGAGAGTTTAATAGGAGGCTGGCAAGAAAGCACTCAAAATATTTACCTCACTACATAAGATCTTCTGTGCAGACCCTGAGATAATATTCTGTCTGTGCTTGGGCAAAATCCCCTGGATATCAATGGAGATTTTACCTAATGAAGAACTAGATCTATTACCGCTCAGGCAATATCAACATTTCAAAACAGACATCCTTTAGCCCCTTATTTTGTTATAGGTTTTACCTGGTATGTGACCTCTGCAAGCATAATAGAATTCTTTACAATAGTCTCTGCACAGGTAGGGAAGAGTTAGTTCTTTTTCAGGTGTTTCCCCTTTCTCAGGTGAGTGGAATAGATTCTGAGCATAAGGTGAGCAGTGTGCACATTTGATTTCCTCCAGTAGCTTCGCACATTCTGTGTTGTTGGTAACAGAAAGTATCTGCAAGCCACAAACCAGAGACAAATAAAGATATGACCAGTTTCCCCATCTTACACAAAAAATGATTGCATGATCTAATGTAATAAATAATGCTAGCAGAACCAATACAGTTAGTATAAATGCATCATGTTTCATGTCACCACTTCGGAAGTGCAAAAATTGTTACTATGAGATGCACAGGATGTCATTAGTATGGTGAGATTTTAAGCACTTGCTTCTGTTTCTCAGATAAGAATAACAGTACTCAAGTTATCAGACTCATGCCCACGGTCTCTTAATCATGTAGTCCATCTCTGAACTAGAGGGATCATTTACATAAAGAGGAGCTACAGCAGCCAGCCTTTTCCCACTTCTCTTAGGAGAAATACTTAAAAACCTACCTTGGAAGGTGACCTATTCAAGTATTTAGAGACTAACATTTAAAATTCTACCATCAAAACACATCAGGAAAATTGTTTCTAGGTATTTGTTAACTAGGTGTATCTTGAATGATACCA
>NW_010290439.1:291-6796 GCF_000700745.2 Antrostomus carolinensis | reverse complement strand
AGCAGGTGCCTTGGGTTTTTTATGCTTTAAATGCTGCTCTGCATCTTGTTCCCTCTAATGCAAACTACTTGGAGGTGGGACCAGCTGGATGTTTTCAGACATTTCTTTTTATAAGTGAAAAAGTAGAATTTGTTCATTAAATCTTGTTCGTCTCAATATTGAAACCGTAACTTTGTCCTGAAAAAAAAAGCATATATCATGCACAGTGCTTGAAGAAGCACGAAACCACAACTGACGATGTGTTTAAGTAAACACAGGAGCCTAAGGAGCACAATGTCATCAAATCGTGAAACATAATGGAAAACAGGATAGTCGTCTTTATTCATCTTTGAATGTAGTGCACTTTGTTAATCCATTGTTAACCACATGGATTGTTTTTTGATCATTCATCCCGATGTTGGGTAGTGGGAAATGTGTTCTCAGTTGAGAGGGACTGAATCTGATCCAATGCAAAAACAATGCTCAGGTTCTTTCTGCTATTTGTTTAATGCAGTTATAAACAAAGACTGTGAGACACTTATATTAAGAAATAATTACATGGTAAATATTTGTATTCTGTAAAATGTGCAAATATTTGTAAATAGCACATTTGAAAATACAGACACAGTTTTGCTATAGTTCATATCTCTGAGTCAATTTGTTGAAGGACTTTCCAATGTCATTTTCTTGCAACGTATCATTGAAGGGAATTATCTGAATTAATTTTGATAAAATAAGTTATTCACTGCATGAAGACTCTTGGTATGTGTAAGTATGCTGTTTCATAGGTCGGCTGTCTTCTAGGATGCAGTACTTTGATAACACAATTCTGAACTCAGCATTTTATTTATGGATCAGAATTACATAAACCTCAAATGCTTGAGAGAAATGCACTCTCCATTGTTTTGAACAGACTTATTCAAAATATTATACAATATATGGCCTGTAGCATTACATTAAATCCTATTTAAAGGAACCTTAATTTAGAAGACAAACTCTTTCTAGGAAAATTTAGTCTTACCATACATATATTGTCAGAAGGCCATCGGAAATGTGTCCTAAAGTGGTGTAACTTGGACCACTCATTAGAAGAACATCATTTGGCTTCTACCCTTATTCTGGAAGAGCTGCCATTGGCTTCAAAAAGAATTCCTCCAGATTTGCTGGGATCGTTAAATGCATTCAATGTTCTGTTCTTCGGACTATCTGTTCTCAGACTATCCTCAGCTTCATAGCACCTGCAATTAAGTAACGTGACTAACTTCTGCCTCGTATGGTTTATTATCTGCCTTCAAACCCTTCCTGGGAATATAATTGTCTCACATTTTCACATCTTCTTTTGGAAAGGGTTTGTCTTTAAAAAAAAAAAATACTGAAGACAGTAACTTTTATAACACTAAACTGGGAAGAATGGCTGATACACTGGAAGGCTGTGCTGCTGTTCAGTGAGACGTGGATAGGCTGGAGAGTTGGGCAGAAAGGAACCTGATGAAGTTCAATAAGGGCAAGTGTAGGGTCCTGCACCTGGGGAGGAATAACCTCTGGCACCAGGACAGGTTGGGGGCTGACCTGCTGGAAAGCAGCCCTGTAGAGAAGGACTTGGGAGTACTGGTGGAGAGACAGTTGACCATGAGCCAACAATGTGCCCTTGTGGCCAAGAAGGCCAATGGTGTCCTGGGGTGCATTAAAAAGAGTGTGACCAGCCAGTCAAGGGACATGATCCCCCCCCACACTCTGCCCTGGTGAGGCCATATCTGAGTATTGTGTCCAGTTCTGGGCTCCCCAATTCAAGAGAGACAGGGAACTTCTGGAGAGAGTACAGTGGAGGGCTACGAAGATGATTAAAGGGCTGAAGCATCTTTCTTATGAGGAAAGACTGAGAGCTGGGTCTGTTTAGCCTGGAGAAGAGAAGACTGAGAGTGGACCTTATCAATGTTTATAAATATCTAAAGGGCAAGTGTCAAGAGGATGGGGCCAGACTCTTTTCAGTGGTGGCCAGCGATAGGACAAGGGACAACGGGCACAAACTGGAACACAGGAGGTTCCACTTAAAAATGAGGAAAAACTTGTTTACTGTGAGGGTGACAGAGCACTGGGACAGGCTGTCCAGAGAGGCTGTGGAGTCTTCTTCTCTGGAGATATTCAAAACCCACCTGGATGCAGTTCTGTGCAACTTGCTCCAGGTGAACCTGCTTTGTCAGGGGGGTTGGACTAGATGATCTCCAGAGTTCCCTTCCAACCCCAGCCATTCTGTGATTCTGTGATAATCAATTAATTGCAAGTTGCTTGTATGGCAAATGGTTTGCATTGTCCATTAATTCTTTGGGGAGTTCTTTCCACAACCCCAGCCCCTTCTCTCCTGAAAAAGTTTTGATTCTTTTTGCTAGATTGTTCATTTGGGCCATAGCAGCAGAACTGTTAACTCTGAGTTTCAAATGTTGTTCTAGATATGGTAGATCTGGGGGAAAATGCCTTGAAGATAACTAAAAATAGAACAATAACTACAATAAACTATAACCAAAATACATAATAACTAAAACTTTGCACTTGACTTAATACTGCCCAGGATTGCAATCCAGGTAGTGGAGAACATACTTTATATGCTTGCCGTAATCCACACTGCTGAGGCAATCTTCTGCATTAGCTGGACTTTCTTAAGGGCTGATGGCATCCTGACCTTGGTACCTTGCACTGCCGTGGTTCTGATGGGAAGTGGCCTGTATAATTCAGTCACGTCATTGTCTGCCAGATAGAACAAAGTCTGAAGCCAACAGGGGATGACTGAAAGCACCATCCATAAATGCTACTTTTTAAGAACATTATGTCACCAAGAAGCTGGGAGCTCTCCCAAAGTAAGGATGAAATGACCTATTTTGGTGTTTCCACCAAAGGAAAGTGCACTATGACTACAGACTCTTCAAAGTACTTGCCTACACCCCATAGTATCACCTGCTTTGCAAAGTCTCGGATGTTTTCATCAGGGAGTTGATCTCAGGCCGTAGGCTTTCTTGTGGTAGCAGTATGATGGTGTGTTTAGAAGTACAAGTAAACACGATGTATTACTAGGTAAATATTCAGTATGTTTATTGAATTAACTCCACAGCGATGCAGATAGAAAACTGTACTTCTACTGGAAGACTCCAGAATGCATTGTGAACAGGGTGGGAGGGGTGGGGGGTGGAAATACAGGATAGCAAAGCTGATTTACTGTTTCTTGTGGAAAACGTAATTGACGTTGCCTGGTGATGCAGGAGAAGTAATGCTTGCCAACATTTCAGTCCTCAAAGTTAAGACAAAAGGATCCTAATCCCCCTGAGCAGCTGCTATCCAGGAATTAACCACAGGAATTCACCCCCTCATGTCATTTCTGGAACAAATCTTGGTCATATAATAGCTAATCAGAAGATTAAGGAATGAGAGTCAATCAATTATCTGAAAATCAAGTACAATGTTATTTAACTTTCAGAATGCTCAAGCAAAATAGGGTGGTAACATTTGCTCTGTGTGAGGTCTGATGTGTAACTCTGTGCTGGCTGGGAGATAGGATAACCATTCTATTCTAAATTCCAGTAAATCGATAATGTATTTATCCTGGAGCATATTAAACCTGGAGTTTTAAGCGAAAGCTGAAATACCTATTTGAATTAAGCTTTTTCTGTTGGATCTCTACTTTGAAAATGACCTTAACGTTGACAATAGCTTTGGTCTTTTGAAGAAACATAAACTAATTTCCTGCTTCAATTTTTAAAGTCATATGTGAAGCCATCAAACTGCAGTGGTTTAAACTAACTGTGCTCTGGAAAATATGTAAAACTTCCAAACATTTATTGCAACATGCCTAATAATGATTGTGCCTGCTGCTGACTAATTTACAACATCTGTAAGATCATCCTTTAATCTCTAGTCACATGAAAGTAAAACGGGTATACTAAAGGTAAGATAAATCCTGGAACGAGCAGGAAAGCATAGCATACTAAATTGGTTTATCAACAAAAAGAATAGTGCAAAGAAGGAGAAACAGAAGACAACACAATAGACAGAAGTTCTTTACGTTGAATATTGTCATCTGTTTTATGTACTCTGTCATATCTAGTTTGAGAAAGGCACTATAATTTTGATGTTAACAGAAAAAAAAAACCCCAGTGAAATAAGTCATTGCATTAAGCTGTGTTTGATATACAAGCATTTATGTCTAAAAATCATATGCTTACGAGATTGTTCAGCTGTTGGGTTGAACATATGCTTCTTCTGTATAATAGTGCTGGATTATGTCATTAAAGAGTTCGGTTTCAATTTTAGGGTAATATGTAAATAGATCATTGTACTAAAGCAGCTGTTAAAGGGACCCCAAGATGAGTTATTTGTTTAGTTGGATGTGTTCAACAATAGCCTTTGTTCGGGAAAGAGCCAGAGCAAACAAATGATTGTAAAAGGGCACACTTGAAAACAATTACTTTTCACCCATTCCTTGACAGCCTTGGCTATGAAACCATCCAAGGTAGAGAGGACTTCTTTGGCTGTTGGGCTGTAAGCAAATTTTTAGAAAAACTGATATTACAGTGTTTGACTGCCGTCTACTAGCCATTCATAAACAAGGGAATATTGCAGAAAACTAGAAGGCAAAGTGTTAAATGTCAACCACAGGGTGCAAAAATCTCACTTGAGCCAGTGCAATGTTGTATCTGCTCCTTATGGTGGATTCATTTTTGTTCCCAAAACCACAGGCGATGGTAGTGTTTTCATTCTAAACACAGATCGATAATTTGGTCACAGTTCTCAAAGACCCGCATCATAACCAAGAAGCTCTTATGAAAATGTCTACTGAGCATGCTCAATTCCCTTTTTTTATTTTATTTTATTTTAAGAGGCTGGTGTTCAGGTTTCTGCTAATGTCATAGCCACTTCATCATGTAGATATATGACGGAGTTTAAAAAAGCTGGTTTTGGAACTGCAGTAGAACACAGTTTAAAAAATGTGCTTTCAGAAAAGTTCCATTCAAATGTATTCCATAATGGTTTGCCAGGTCTTTTATGGAATGACCATCTCATTCTGTCAAGTATAAATGACGTATATTTTGACATTTTTTCTAAATATATATTAATATGATAAAGCAGATTTGCGAGATTCATAAACATTAATCTTTGGTAAAAACACTCTGATTTTAAAACTCTGTAAAATAATATTCCCTAAAAAGTGTATTTTATATTTAAACAGGTTCGAAAGCTTAGAAATAGCAACTGTGGTGTATATGGTCAATTCCTCACATTTATACCAGGTTTTTAGTACTGTTAGTTAAAACAAAACAAAAAACAAGACAGAAACAAACCAACAAACATAGGGAATTAAAAGATATTTTCAAGGAATAGTAAGAAGAGAATAAACCCTTCAACTTTCTGGAGATTGAAATCTAACCAAAATTCAACTGCCAATTACTACAAGGGTCTCCAGGCATTGAATAGTCTTGGTATCGTATATGCCACCGAGACATTGCAAACAGGGTGAATTAAGGACATATTCTTTTTCTTTTTTTTTTCTTTTTCTTTTTTTCCTAGCTAGATGTTTCAGGTTATCTGTGTGTGGTTAGTTTATAGTTTAATTCAATTATCACACAGGAGCTTAATGACACTGTCTCTAGACAACATGAAGAAATATATCTGCCTTGAATCTCAAACTGCTGCTGCATATGGTATGAATAAAGAGAGATCTGCAGCTGAAAACCTGCAGCAAGACAGTTCTCACTCATCTGGGAATAGAGGGGGTAGGACAAATGCTCCCTCAAAAGGCACGAACATTTGGACAGAGCTGGGGACTGAAGGAGAATGATGTTCTCCAGTTTCACCCATTAGTGAACCAACTAACAAACACAATGGTGTTGTTGTTATTCTTTTGCCATAAGCAACAGGACTCTGTGTGTGGGCAGCAGTTTAGTGGGGAGGAGGATAAGTCGACCCCTTTTTGTCCTATTGATTTTTTCCTATTTGCATGACTTGAGCAAATTAAATGATGCAATATGGCTTTTTGTTACAAAACAAAGTGAGAGATACCACCCAGACACATATGTTGATTCGTAGAAGCTGTTTACATGAGAATGGAGTGAAATCTACCGTGAACTGAGCATAAAAATTCGATTCAGGCTGGGTATTTTTTTTTTTTATTATGCTTGGGCCAGCAAGACTGAAACACAAGTTTTCCAAGAGTCTCTCAGACCTTGACAACTACAGAGTTGTAACTGAGGAATTCTTAATTAAACCTAAACCAGGAGGGAAAAAAAAAAAAGGAAAAATAAAAAGACACCTGATTGTTTATTTCACGTGCAGTGATTCTTAATGACATTATTCAGCAAGTTCCCTCCTTGTGCCTACCCCGGGATGCAACACTGATGATCAGAGCAGAGCTTATCAAACGCAGTCCTGCAGGGTGAGGTACCAACGCGTTGGAAAATCTAAGCAACAGGCTGATAAACAGAATTTTACTTGCTAAAGGGTGCAGACAAGTGACAATTGTAAGAAATGGGTGAGCAGAGGA